>NC_090309.1:41763383-41875883 GCF_039906515.1 Pseudorca crassidens
CAACACGCTCGTTTCCCAAACAGCCTTCATCCTATACCACATTTACATGGACATCCTCACCTGCATATACAAAGCCAAATTTTTTTCACATATTTTCCCTGCCAAAAGCTACCCTTTGGCTTCCTTTGACCACTCCTGAAGCCCACATCTTCCAGTCTAGCAGTTCAGTCTGTCCACAGGAAGATGGAACAGGGGGTAGTTTGCACTGGCCCCGAAAGCAGGCTTGGGACACATGGAACACGGTCTAGAAGTGAGGACATAGTCTCTGCTTGGGCTCACGCCCATAACCCTGTATGTTCTTTACTTTGTGGGGAGGAGTGCAGCCAGGGGACGACCAGAGAGAAGGCTTCAAAAGCCTGATATCCAAGGCCTGTCTTGAAGCACTGCCCCTGTGGTCATTAATTGTGCATACTGGGCATTTACCTGTGGAAACCACTAGGCTAGTCTGAAAATTATGCATAGCAGTGAAAAGGGATACAGTTAAAGTGATAAATGGGAAGGATAGTTCAATGGTTGTATTAGAACAAGTAGGTAATCAACTCTCAGACCTCACAAATGTCCACCAGGTTCCTGGTCTCAATAAATGGCACCATCAGAAACCTGGACTCACTCTAAGTATCTCCTATGCCCTTGCCACCATATTATGCTTCACCCATTCCATTTCCCAAATGCCTTTCACACAGGTTGCTGAGTGCAAGGCCACCCTCTGATATATAGCCCTTGACTAGGCTGATGTGCTGAGGGGCAGGGAAGGGACCAACAGCCACGTGAAGCCCCTTGTCAGGAACTTCTCACACATTTTCTTTTGGAAGAGATTGACTCTTGAAGGGAAGATTCATGTTGGATTAGAGAGGAGTGGTTAGGCCATTCTGAATCTGTATGTCCTTGCGCACGAAACTATGAGAGGAAGAAAGGAATCAGGCTTTCATTCTTTTTGTTTATTTTTAGGGTAGTTCATCTTTAACATTGACCAGAGCCATACTCTTCAATGGTAACGTACCCTTCTGTAAGGGCATCAAGAAGCTAGTTTACCTTTCTGCCTTTATACTTGTGCTCTCTTCTGTCATCCCTCCAAACCCTTGACCGGTTGGCCAATTGGATTATCTTTGAGACTCCTTCACCTTCCAGGGACCTTTAAGAATCCCTTACACAGCAGTGCCCATAGCTCAGGAAACACAGCTCTGCTCAAGCCTGGAGGTGAAGGCTTCTAGCTTGGCTGGACAAAGGTGTGAGAACCTGAGTGTGATGTCAGCCGACCACGTGGACAATTTTAAGTCAGCCCCAGTGTGTTCTCAGCTGCCCAGCTCTAAATAGAAGTCTTGTGGGCAACATGGAACCTCAGCTGTTTTATAACCATCCTCCCAAACTTCAAAGCACTTGGCCCAGATGAACCAGTGAAATCAGATATACATATATATTTTTAATTTTTATTTTATACTTCTCACGTCCATGCAGTTGGAATCAACTGTAAATTAGGTGTTACAGCATTGTAGTTTGGTTAGATGCAATGGTTTAGAAATGTAGCTTTAGTTTGTGATGAGATAATAGCTGCTTTGCTTTGTTGTGACAGTAGCAATAAAGTTACTACGATGTAAAATGTGGTAACCAACCCAAACTACTGAAACAAAGCCACAAATCAGAGGCTGCCCAACTCTGAGAACTTTATATGCAGAAGTGACAGTGGGTTCCGATCTCTGAACAAGTAGCACCGGGAACCCTGTCATAGCCATTATATGGGTCGTCTTTGCTGTCGGTCAAATCACGTTCCCCAAACTACGTGGTAAAATTCTGTTGGGATATAGAAAAATTTAATGCCATTTACATCACACAGAGGGGAGACTTTGTTGAGCCTAAGCTGGTATTCAGATGTGTCTGGACAAGTATGAAGAACTGGTGTATTGTTCAAGGTCTCAAGGAACCAATTTTCTGAGAAAATTGGCTGGGAAAGTACTCTTTCGTACCGCTGCCTGGGAGAAAGCCTGAGATGGAGAGGAAAGTATCATATTTACGTGAGATATTCTTCCTATTTTGACTTTACCTTGCATGCCTGTACCTTGTAGACTGCGCTATAGGCGAAGGTTGAATTCTTTTTTTTTTTGAAGGAAATGTAAGCTAAGGGGCAACCACACTAACAATTTTAATGCTCTGGTGATACAATGTGCCATGGACTGCAGGAGAGATGCGTTTTCACTGGAGGGCTCCCAAGTAGTGAGGACAGAAGGGGGCAGGTTGAGAACTTTGGACGCAGCAGGAGAGAAGTAGGGCCCTTGGCACTGGCCTCAATGTTCTTATCAATCTTGGCTGCAGCTACGGCGGCAAAGCACCACTGTCAGGGGCTTTAAGTTGAGCCAACGTTAACAAGAAAAGTAAGACAATCCATGAGCTTGTGTGAAGCAACCCAGGAATGCCAGGAAGTATTGATGGGGGGTTGGGAGAGAGGGACATATGTGTGCCTCTTGCAGAGTACTTAGTTCCCAAAGGTTAGGCAAATACCAGCAAAATTTGGGCTATTACTGAGATTGTAACCCTGTTTGTACCAGAAGCTAGCAAAGCTAAGACGACATGAGTTACAAATGGTAAAGACTTTGGTGTGATACTAACAGCTAATATTTATTGAGTATTTACTATGTGCTAGAGATTGTTTTACATGCTTTTCATATATTATTTCATTTTTTACAGTAACCATGTAAAACAACTCTCACTGTTAGCTCCATTTCTCAGATGAAAGATTTGTAGCACTTCAGTCTTGCCCAAGGTCATAAATACTAAGTGGCTGGCCAGAGCTGGGAACTGAACTCATAGAGTCTGACTCTCCAGCTGTGCTCATGGCTTTTACGTGATTCCACCCTTATTCACACTATTCTGAGAGCCACTTTTTGTATAGCATTTCAGAGCGATGTTTCTCTACCAGACAATTTCCCTGGACCCCGAAGTACCACAAACACACCTGTATCAGTAACTTTATATAGATATATAATACCATGCAAAGTATACAACAATGTAAATGTCTTCATATACACACACATCACAGGAAAACAATTTCCTGAGCCCATCAGAGAATCAAATTTCTGTTAATTTGGTGGAAAAGGACAAATGTTCTAAGAAACACTAACTAGGGCCCAGAGGAAAAAAATGCTACATTTTCTGCACAGCGACCCATTGTGAAGCCACCCAGTTTTCTCAGAATTCCATTCTAACTCACGCCAAATGGGCCCTCCCAACGGCCCTGGAAATAGCATCCGGATGTTCAGATCCCTTACGTGTGAAAGGCATGCAACCAGATACATAAAATCCAGGGCTCAACTTTGTTTATAGACTTTTTGATTTTTTTTTTTTTTTGGGCTGGTTAAAAAGCTGACAGACTGTATTACAGCTAACATTCCCATATTGATTATACCATTTCTGAGGCTGGCCTCTCTGTGACAGGAGCAGCAGAATTAGTTTTTTCCTTGTTAAATATTTGTAAATCATTCGTACTTTTATGGGGTACATAACCTGGCTGTTACCCTTTAAATAATCTTCTTGTTACTTGTTTAAACAAGAAATATCTCCTAGAGTGCAGTGTCACTTTTGTCCTTCAATGAGACTACAACATAAGGACTTCTCTTGCTTGTGAAATACAAAAGGCCATCCAGGCCACGGTTACAGAAGACAGGTCTGTAAGAGGCTCTGTCCAAAGAGACTCAAGAACATCCACTGTCGCCTCTTGCTCTGCTTACACTACTGGGAAGCAGCTAGACTGGGAAAAAATGTTTTATTTTCCTTTTTTTTTTTTTTGCTTTTTGTTTATTTCAAGCTACTGAGAGCCACAATTGTCAGTCTCAATCATTAAAAAGCACTGATTTGGGCTTCATAGTGGAGAAAGTATTAATGCCACCTATAATTACATCATCGTACGGTGATCATAAAGCATGCATTATTAAGGTACAAATCTGAAATGCGGCCTTTTCTTTATTGTGTCCATTGAGAGTCACTACCTAAAAATAGGCAGCATAGGAGGCCATCCAAATATTCCAACAATGCTACAGTTATCAAAAGGCTCTCGGAAATCCTCTTTGGATGTGGACCGTCCAGTATAATAGCACAGCCCTTTGAATAACGTTAATGATCATAAATCCTTTCTTCTTCTTTCAAAAGTTGGAGTGAATTTGATTTTGATTAAAGAACAAAAGTCACTTGACTATAAATCTGATAAATAAGTTGCATTAAAAACACTGTGTATGGGTTCGATTCCTGGCCAACGCACCAAAAAAAAAAAAAAGAAAAAACTGTGTATGTTGATATAACATACATAAAATAGCAAGATATAAATCTAAAGTGAGGAGTAGGATTGTGTCTAGTGACTTGTAAAGAAGCCAAAGATCTGTGCAAGAGCAGTGTCCCTGGAACAGGCACAGAGCCTGAGCACAAGCTCCATGTTTGTAGGTGGCAGAAACCCATACAGACCAGTTTAAGTACAAATTATAAGAATGTGCAATAGTTCACAACACCTTAGGTCAGGCTGCAAAGTTGGGCCCCGCGAGAGAACATAATCATAAATTAGAAAGCCACAAGAAAGGAAGATCACTTGGTTACTCTTCCTGAGACCCCTGGATTTCATCATGGCATTTCATGGTGCCTTTTTTTTGAGTCTTTCTCTGCAGATGGGTTGACTACTTCCACAGGAACTCAACTCAAAGAGCTAGCTGAGGCTGGCCTGCGACAAGCACAACCGAGCAAGACAGAGAAACTGCTGGGGTCATCCGGGCATGCTGCGGATGGAGGGTGTGGCGTGTGGGATGCAGGCAGATGCAGTGCAGTAGAGAGCAGAGGAGGTTAGGTGTTGGTGCCTGGCCCAGGGGGATTGAATGACATAACTCCATTGTTTGGTTACTTGTGAATACCCAAGATGGCTTGCTTTAGAGCCAGAACCTAGTGCTTAAATGTCTTTGAAGGAAAGACACATTTGGACCACGTTTTGAAGACTGTGCATCCAGATGATGGCTACAGAGAAGGCAGATCGGTGTGTCTGCCTGCTAGGTGAAGAAAGATGTGCAGGTAGGCAATGATTCCTGTGCTTGCTATTCAGTCTCCAGCTCATACTTTTTTTTTTTTTTCTAATGTGAAGGCCAAATTTTAGATCTCAATGGAGAAGAAATGAGCAATTATAAAAGTTGGTTTATACCACTCAGTCCCCTCAATCTTTTTTGCATCCCAGGCAAATCAATGTGTGGCCCTCTGTATCACTTATTATTATAGCTGCACCAAATGGTTTTCCTGTGTGTGAACACACACACACATATTAGGACAATAAAAATCTTACCTTTACATACATTTAGTAGTATTCCAAAATGTTTAAAAAAGTTTTACTTCGTATAGTAACTGTATAAGACAGAACAGGGGCTTCCCTGGTGGCGCAGTGGTTGAGAGTCCGCCTGCCGATGCAGGGGACACGGGTTCGTGCCCCGGTCTGGGAAGATCCCACATGCCGCGGAGCAGCTGGGCCCGTGAGCCATGGCCGCCGAGCCTGCGCGTCCGGAACCTGTGCTCCGCAACGGGAGAGACCACAACAGTGAGAGGCCTGCGTACTGCAAAAAAAAAAAAAAAAAAAGCTACTTTAAGACAGAACAGTATTAGTTTTAGCCATACAAATTGTCATTTTTGTTAGTCAAAAGCAGCCGATTTTATATATTTCATCTTAATATTAGCATAACCATTTAATACATGAGAGACGTTAGGAAACCGACTGGAGTTTTCCTGTCTCCTAAGTTCTTGAAATAGAACCAGAATCCATGTCTTCTGACCCTTATCTCAGTGTCATTTCCACCACAATATTATATATAAAGATTATATATACCTGTATGCAATATAAACCCAACCCAACTGAAAACAAACTTGCCTATGTTTGTTTTGTGATAAATTTACTACAGATATACATAACGAGAAAAACTTCAAGAAATCTGCTTTAAATGCTCTTCATTAATTTTTTGCAACCTTATGCATTTTTTTCCACATTAGCAAAGTGCAAAGAATCAAGTCATTTATGCCATGAAAAGATTACATATTTAGCTTTTCAAATTAGTTAGCTAGGAGTAAATTATTTTTTACCTCTGCTATTAGGGTTCAGGGAGCTAAAGAAAAGAAAAAAGAATTGTCTGATTAAATGGAAAAAAATAGAATTATTATGTCATGAAAAATTATTTCTCAACATCTCTTATTTTTCTTTTTGAAAGAAGTGAACCAAAGTCTCTCCATTTTGAGAAAAACAGAAGTATATCTTTTGTTTCTGATATTGTCCTCTTAAACAATATCTGAAACAGAATTCAAATCAATAACCCATTCCCTCTTCTGATTATACTAATGTTTCTTTAAAATACAGATGTGTTTCGAATGACTAAATCATCTATCACTGGTTAGACTTGTTTTTAATGCTACAGGGGATTCAAGCATATTATCATACATGCAATGTTTTCCCAAGATTTAGCAAATGACTATCAAACATGAAAATACAGTTTAACAACTTAAACTAAAAGAAATGTACATCATTAATTTAAATTCAATTAGCTGGCTGCAGCCCAACAAACGGCACTGGTTAAGTGCCTCAAGTGTGTGGTGTGGGAATTCCACGGGTCCAGCAAGCCCCTGATTTCTGTGAGCAGCTCAGCAGTTGTTTGGTTGCCCTGGAAAACAGACCCTTTCTCCCCACGCTGCACTCACAGCTTCTCAGGGCAGGGGGAAGATGCCACCAATTTGTTTACCCATGAATGCTTTTTTGAGAGGAGAGAGACCTCTGTGCTTCAATATTTTCCCCTTGGACAGAAACTTGGGGCGGGGGAAGGGGGGGTACTTCGGTGCCATTTTACTGTTTTTATCTTTCTAGTTATTTGAGAAGGTTCTTTTACTTTCTAAGCTTAAATCCTAAGCAAAAAAAAAAAAAAAATTCTGCACTATTACTCATTATTATTTCCAGAAAAAAAACAGGTTATCAAAAAAATTCAGGATGGAAAGAAATCTCCAGAAATGTCCTCTGATTGCAGGTGTATTTCATCTGATACCTGGTGGATACAGTCAGTAGGGGAGGCTCTATGGTAGAGAATCAGAAAAATAGCTCCCTGAATATGCTCTTTTATACCACTGAGATTCCCCCTACACACGCACAATCTCACACTAATTTTATATCATTGGTCTATGACTGTACAAGGTTGTCCATGTTGAGTGAAAACAACACATCTACAATAATCCTTTGTTAACACATATATTCTTGGTGTGATACCCTTCATTGATTATCTTTTTTAGGTATATGATCCCATTTTCTCTTTCAATAAAGTCACTGCTTAGCTTTGATTTCATGGATGAGAAATGGGATATAAAAAAGCCACAAATTAGTAGGTGTGTCAGTGGCAATTACTGCAACACAGTAAGAGCCCAGAGCTGCCAGAACCCCAAACTCAACGTCTTAAAACACTAAGCACTTATTATTGCTCGCAAATCTACAGGTCAGCTGGGCAGTTGTGGTCTCTTCCGGGCTTCCTCTTATCAGCTGTGGGTTGCATGGTCAGCTCTGCTGGTCAGGGCTGGGATCGCTCATGGATTTAGGGGTCAGCTGACGGTTGGCTGGTCTAGGACGACCTCATTCTTTTGCTTGATGGTTGGCTGATTTTTGACTAGGACAACAGGGGTGACTGGTCCATCATCATCACCCAGCAGGCTAGCCCAAGCTCTTTCACAGGGATCCAAGACAATGAGTGCAAGTTCAAGTCCTCTTGAGGTCTAGCCTCAGCTCTGGCACATCTTTACCTCCCCTGAATTCCATCAGCAAAAGTAACTCACAGCATTAGACCTGATTCAAGGGTAGAGGAAAGAGACTTTGCTTTTCACTGGGAGAAACCACAGGTCACATTACAAAGGGCGTGGATACAGGGAGGTGTGAACATTTGGGCCATGTAAAAAGTCGTTCTATCACAATAGTTAATAGAATGTATGCAAAGTATGCTCCATGAAGCACTGGTTCCATATGTTATTAATTGGTAGTTTGCAAAGCAAGATACGTACACACATGTATAAAGGGAGCAGGGTGGATTTCCATGGCCAAATACAACTGGAAAACTGCATTTATCTGCAATGCCTAGAAATGAGCTCGCAGGGACAGTGGCTCCAGCACTCTCCACAGAGGCAGCCATAACTCCCCATAAGTTCAGAAGCTCCTTCTCCTCCCAGCAGCAGGGGATGCCCTGAGACACAATTTCCCCAAAACTCCTGAAGTCTCCAGATACCAGGCAACTAGAATTTCCAGCAATCCCCCAAATGGCTGGTGTCCAAGTTCAGACCGCTAGATGTCTGAGCCCAGTTCCATCATTGAAGACTGTTCTCATGCTTACATCATATAAAGGGAGAGCAACAGGGTGGCAGATGCCTTTACAGGAAGACGGCCCCTCAGAATATCCAGCTGTGCCCTGCCCCAGCACAGCGCTCTCACATCTCCACAGGGCTCTGAGAGAACAGGGGCCAGCGCACCTGCTGAGATCCAGCACCAAATGACATTTGCTAGCGTTTGCACGGAGGCCATTGCATGAGCAGGTCAAACACACATTCTCAGGATTCTTTGATTCTTTACTGTAGAACCTGGTGCCTTTGGTGATAGACTCTCCAATGCACAATATACTGTTTCCCAAGGTGTTTTGACTAAGAAAGCTTTTTTCAAGGAACATCTTGCAGAACTGGTATTATATAGAATGCACTTTAGGAAATCATGTCTCACCTAAAGGATATATTTCAGTAAAATAAATACATCAAAAATGCAAATTCATAAAAATGCTCCTTGTTTCTTTTCTCACATATGTTTATTCTGCTTTCAATCCCTTCTGACCAGTTTCTGACAGCCAAAATAAGCAACTACACAGAAGCAGCTAGAAAAGAATGAATAAGTTGAAGTTAGGAAAGGACAAGGCCAAGAAGGAAAACAGTTACAGCTGAAAGGTAAGGTATCCCAGTGCCTGTTACATTTTACGCACCCCACGAAAAATGCATGGAAGCAGCACCTGTGCGCAAAATTTACTTTGCATGAGTAAACAAAGAAAAGTAATAATATATTATTCACTCAACAAATCTTAGCTATGCCTCTACTATGTATAAGTCGCCTGGGTTACTGGGGACACACGATGAAGAAAACAGAGCCCTTGTTCTCAAAAGGCTTACCCTCTAGAGCAGGAGTCATCAAAGTAGGGCCCACGAGCCAAGTCCTGCTTGCCTCCTGTTTGGGCAAACAAAGTTTATTAGAACACAGCCACGCTCCTTTGTTTCTGCATTGTCCACGGCTGCTTTATTGCTACAAAGGCAGAATAGTGCACTTGCTACAGAGCCCGTATGGTTGGCAAGCCTAAAATATTTACTGTCCAGCCCTTTACATGAAAACAATTTGCTGACTGCTTGAAGACTCTCGGTCTATCTTTAACTGCCCAGCTTCGTCTTCTTTCCCTTAGAAAAAATTTTTTTTCTTATGGTTTCAATTATTTTTCCTATAGAAATGACTCTGTAATCTCTATACCCAGTCACAGGCACGGGAGGTATTTCTAGAATTTCTCGATCCATCCTATGAAGGCAATTACCTGCTGCACCTACCCTTCTTTTTAGTCCTCTGTCAAGGTCAGAGTTGACATGTAGATTAGAGAGAAACACGAAATGTGACCATTCAGATTTGAGGCGCATATAAAATACTTTAGTATTGCTCTAATAATATCTTGATTTACTTTGGAAATTCTCAAAGTGCTTCATCATAATTAGTTTCTTTATTTTAATATGCCAGGGAAATTTTTTAAAAAATCATTGATATTCTCACTGTCCAGTTGTGAAAGCAGATGCAAGAAGGTTAAGGGATTCACAAAAGAGCTTGATTCCCTGACAGTGAAAGTTACCCCCAAGTTTGAGCAACAATGCTGCTCCTTCATTATTTCCCACGCACGATCTAGACTTCCATTCAACTGGCCTTCCATGAATTTTCTCCTTCAGGCCCTAATTTCAATTTAGCTACTCCCTGTCCCCAGATGGTGCATGGCAAGAGGCATAGCCTATGCTCAGCACTATTATTATTAAGTGAAGAGATAATGCTGTAAAAGTCAGTGTTATTTTTCCCCCAAGAATTCCCAGAGAGAGTGTCTCTGCCTATGTGCTTCTCTAAGTCTCCATTAGACTGCTCGTTCCCTTGCTCCTTCTGCTTCCACTGCACAGGTTGTTTCTGTCCCTATGTAAAGGTGACAGTGGTAAATGCAATCAGCCCTGGATGAGTACAGAGTCTCCAAGTCTGCCCTTTTTCTTCAGCAAAAGCACTTACTAAAGGAAAAGGTGACTTCTCTCTACTAGCTCTGAAAAGCAAATTTCTAGGACTGTAGAGACTTCGGGAGTCTAAGAGATTTTCATAAAAGAAATAGAAGCATGACTATTTTTCTCCTAGGACTGCTGTGTAGCTCTGAAACTCCATTCACTCACTCCGTCCTCCATGTATTGTATTTCAATAAAAACTTAATAAACAGAATATTAAAGATTTGAAGAGTTATACAAAGTATTCAATTTCTAACCCTGCCATTTATTTTATTTTTATGAGATATCAGGACCAGTTTAATAACTATAATAAACATAAACTTTGACATTTATAACACTATTCACCAGATTAATACCAGATAATATTTTCTAGAAGTGTCATTTTAATAGGAATAAATGGGTAAACAGATATGTCTTAGACTTACTCTACCAAGATTGCAGGAGCTCAATTTTTGAAAGCAAATTAACAACCAAAATCAATATTTTCCCTGTTAATTCCATATTCACTGAAAGAGTTTTACTAGTAGAAGACAGCAAAAGATATGTTCGTATTGGACCAGCCAATGCTGCCTTCGATGCGTATTAAAAAGAGAGAGTTCTTCTCACTCTATGAGTTTTAACCGATGGCTCTGGACTTGCTCCTATAGGTCTGTTTACAAAGCCCCTTGTACATGCACATGAGCACAGCTGATGACTAATATCAGATTCATCTGGGCAGAGGGCAGTAGGATGTATTTTGTTATTAACATTTCTAATTTATCATTGCCCACTGCTCTCTTTCTTCCTATTTCCTGGTTAAGACTTTCCAAGATGTTGATGACTTCATAGAAGACCCAAAGACATAAAAAAGAATATCAAGAGAAATGGATGTTTCTTAGACCCTAAAGGAAGAGTAAAGAGGTTAGTATTCAGAAAATCGAACCACTTTAGATAAAGGCCACAAGTTGTCACACTGCAGAGAATGTGTAGTCCAGTACCTTGTAAGTTACTTGGAATCCAAATATTTTTAAAACTCTCCAAACTTTATTTTACCAATGAATAATCCCTAAACCATAGTAAGATATCATGTTCACACATAAAATTGAAAAAAATAAAAACTTTGATTAGTATCAAGGGTTGGTGAGGGCATGTGAAAATGGGGATTCCTCTACACTGCTGGTGGGAGTTAAAATTGTTGTAGAAACTTTGGAGATCAATTTTGCAGCACTGGTCACAATTTAAAATACTCATATGCCGCAGAATAGCAAATTCATCTTTCACCATCTAATTTCTTACATAACTACAAAGAGTGCCTCTAGGAGCTAAGAGCGGCCAGCAAGGAAAAGGAAAATGGGGATCCCAGTTAACAAACTCAGAAAATTATTTCTCCCAACAACCAGTAAGCTTGGAAGAGGACCCCTAACCCCAGATCATAACTGACACCTCGATTCAGCTCAGTGAGACCCTAAGTAATTAGAGAATCCAGCCATGTCAAGCCTTTTTTTTTCTTTTTCTTTTTTTTTCTTTTGTCATACAAGATAACTCACAGGATCCAGGGAATAAGACATGGATGTCTGGGCGGGGGGTACATTTTTCAGCTGACCACAGATGCTTATTGAATATAGTATATATACTTTATATAGTATATATACCATAAAAGACAGAATGTCATCTACCCCCTAATTGAAGCACAATCTTTGCAGGGGTTTGGAGAAAATAGAACTCACTCCCAGTTGAGAACAGCAGAAGCTGTTAAAGAAAGGGAAGTGTAAGGTACGCTCTGAAAATAAGTACGGATTTAAAGGCAGGAGCAGGTAGAGGGAAATTCCTAACTAATGGAAGATTTGGATAGAAGCTATAGAAGGGGATAAGCTTGGCAGGTAGATTGCAACATTGGCTTAGAACCTTGGGTTCTAAAACCAGATTCCTGGGTTTGAATCTCACTTTGCCTTTCTCCAGCTGTGTGCTTTTGACCTCTGTGTACATCAAATTGTTCATGTTCACAATGGATATACCAGCATCTAACTCATAGAGGTTTGGTTTTGTTACAATGCTTAAGGTACTATGAAAAATATTTGTATAGTATGAAATATAAGTTGCTATTGTCACCTCTAAGTATCTAATATTTCCTTATTGCTTATGCTTTTTGATGAATTGCCTCAAACCCCTTCAGAAATAGGTAGGTAGAAGTACAAGTCTTACATGAGTTACTGAGAAGAACTGAAGTTTCTCAAATGAGTCATTTTCTTTACTACTTGCAGTCCATGCCCTATAGAACCCTAAGATGAAACTGTAATGATGAAACTCCACCATGGTATTTTTAGCTGCAGAATCTTCAACTAAGGAGGCTTTGCAGATATGTTTAAGTTAAGGGTCTTTATGAGATAGGGAGATTACCCTGGATTATCCAGGTGAACCCTAAAGGCAATTGTATGTATTCTTGTAAGAAGGAGGGAGAAGGAGATCACACACACACACATACACACACACGAGGAAGAGTCAGTCTGACAATGGAGGCAGAAATTGGAGTGATGCAGCCCCAAGTCAAGGAATGCTGGCAACCACAAGAAGCTGAAAGGCATAGCGAATGGATTTTTCCCCAGAGCTTCCAGAGGGAGCATAGCCCTGCTGACACTTTGATTTAGGTCCAGTAACATAGACTTTGGACTTTTGGCCTCCAGAACTATGATACAATAAATTTATGTTGCTTTAATCCACTCAGAGTGTGCCAATTTGTTTCAGCAGCCACAGGAAACGGATACAGAATTATTCAATTCAATATTTTGAAAATAATTTATCTAAACCAATTAAATAATTACTTTTCACTTTAAAACTAGATCTTTGGGCACAGGATCCTGAATAATGAAACTATTATAAAGAGGTAATTCTGTATTATGTATTTGGCTAACTGTAGCAAAAAGTCGTGATTTAATCATAGGATATTACGAAAGGAAAAAAGAATCTGTGAGCATATGTAATGTGAGTTCAACTTTCTGTTTGCAGTTAAGGAACATGTTGATATCTGCCACTAAAAGTAGAAACAAAAATTTCAAACAAAACACAAATTTTAGGGGCTTCCCTGGTGGCGCAGTGGTTGGGAATCTGCCTGCCAGCGCAGGGGACACGGGTTCGAGCCCTGGTCCGGGAAGATCCCACATGCCACGGATGCAGCTGAGCCCGTGTGCCACAACTGCTGAGCCTGCTCTCTGGAGCCTGCGAGCCACAACTTCTGAGCCCGTGTGCCACAACTACGGAGGCCTGTGTGCCTACAGCTCGTGCTCTGCAGCAGGAGAGGCCACAACAATGAGAGGCCCGCGTGCGCAATGAAGAGTAGTTCCCACTCGCTGCAACTAGAGAAAGCCTGCACGCAACAACAAAGACCCAATGCAGCCCAAAATAAATATAAATAAAGTAAATAAATTTTTAAAAAAACACACAAATTTTAGCTTTTATGGTACTGTTTCCAATAAATGGGTACATGAGCATGCTTCAAGGTTCAGTGATCAGTTTCACTTCTCACCAAAAATATCTCTATTTGTTTCTTCTGGTAGAAAAATAACTTGAACAATTGTATAAATTCCAAAGGTATCCACCGAAAAGAATTACATAAAAAAGACTGGCACTTTCAGAGAAAGACTGATGCTCTTTATTTTCAAGGACTAAGATTTATTCCAGAGGACATCTAGTATTTCTTAAATCCTTAATAACTGAAATATCTTCAACTATTTTCTAAGTTAAATGTAAGATCTCTGTAACTTAAAAGAAGAAGTCATTATATACGACTCTGATCAATACAAAATTAATATTGCAGGTACAATGAAACACTGGAGCGAGTTTATAATAAAAACCTTCAATACACCCTGTAAGTGCTGTCAAAATGAGCAGGGAGTTGCTTTTCATTTGAGATCAGATTTTTCTTCTGTTGGCAAACAGATCAAAAGGCAGGACATTTCACTAGTGGAGAATCTCTAATGAGAGGGCAGTAAAACACCCACCTTTCTGACTGCCACTGGATATCAAAAAATTACTCACTTCTGAGTCATAATTACCCACCAAAAATTTAGATCAAGTGGTCGTCACGTCAGCCAAATTAGTACCTGACAAGGAATGCTTTTGGCAAGGTTGGCAGCTGAGAAACAGGAAGTGAGTTGCCAAACATTATTAAAACTTGAAAAGAACAGCCTTAAAGTTGTGTGACCTACCATTCGAATACTCAAAAACCACTACAGAGAGAAAAATCACACCTGCGCAGAAGGGACACTCAGGGAGCCAGTGGAGGAGAAGCAGCAGAGGAACTGTCACCCAATCTTCGCTCACCCAAAGGGTCACGGCCAGTTTCCTGCTGGGTCATTATTATCATTACCACTGTCTTTTTAAATGTGACGAAGTCTTGTAATGGTATTTGGAAGGAGGTGGAAGTTCCAGATGTTTCTTTACAACTGACTCTGAGGGCCACAACTGCTTTCCGAAAAACTCTTGCCAGTAGTTGGATTGCTTCTGAAGCGGGATACAGTCCGGGGTTTACATTTCTTCATGGCCAACAAAGAGGGTAGCAGGCTCAGCTTAGATTCTGACCAGGCACCTCACGTGACTCAAGTCTTCACGTGTGAGGAAACTTGGCGTGGGTCAACCACCTCAGCTTGTCTTTGTCTTGGTGCTAAGTGTCATCTGGAAGTGGATGGAGAACTCTCAGGAGAATTGAGTGGTCTCTTGATATTTTGACTTTAAATTAGTCTCCCTGAGTCACTGAAATTCAATTTTTTGTTTGTTTGAACATTATTTTTGGTAGAATCATTGCAGTATTCACTCACCACGCAATCCATATTCCTATAATTCAACTGGAACATTACAGATATAGGCAGTGAATTCTGAGTTATACTGTCATTTATTTTTTCTTGATCCATATATAGTATGTGTGATCAAAAACACCAATAACACTATTCATTAAGGACTGCTCTCGCCATTCCAAAGACTTCAGACAAATGGTCTTTTGTCAGAAAAACAGCAAGCATTGAACCAGATCAGAAGTCACCAAACTAGGGCCCACGGGCTAAATCTAGCCTAGTCCATTTGCTTACGTATCGTATGTGGTTGCTTTCCTTGCTACAATGGCTACAGAGTTGAGTAGCTGTAACAGAGACAACAAAGCAGAAAATATTTACTATCTCACTCTTTACAGATACAAAATTGCCAACTGGACAAATTGCACTGGATAATGGCATGGGTATTATTTGGAATGAAGTCTTTACCACAGGATCATTCTCTGGTTTCTGTATCATTATTGTCTAAGACTCTCTTGACAGTATTCAAGACCCTCTATGATTGGGTGCCTTGTCCTATTACACTAACACTAATGTCCAGTCCTAGTCTATACTGTGTTCCCTGAACAAACTACACACGTTTACACTTGAATATTATTGCTGAGCTCCAGGGGTACAAAGTCTATTAAGATTTGGTTCCTATCTGTAAAGCAGAAGGTCATTACCTAGAAAGCACAGTGTCTGTGTCAGCACAGGTGTCACCTACATGTGTACCTTACAAGTAGTTGAAATAAACTGAACTGAATTAAAATATACAAAGAGAATTATTGATATAAGAGTACATTATGTTCCATCTGGCATCACCTCCAAACCAGGTCTTCTTTGTAGCACAATCTTGCAGAAGAAACTCCTTGATAAATCCTTGAGAAGTTTACTTAACAGCATTTTCTAAGTTCAAGTCACACAGCAAAATTAATCTACATTATTTGAAACATTTTACTAAGTTGCTTTTTCTGTATAGGTCTTGGAAAATTTTCTATCTTTCTTTTTTTTTTAACGGTACGCGGGCCTCTCACTGTTGTGGCCTCTCCCATTGCGGAGCACAGGCTCCGGACGCGCAGGCTCAGCAGCCATGGCTCACGGGCCCAGCCGCTTCGCGGCATGTGGGATCTTCCCGGACCGGGGCACAAACCCGCGTCCCGTGCATCGGCAGGCAGACTCTCAACCACTGCGCCACCAGGGAAGCCCTTCTGTCTTTCTTTTGAGAGAGGGAGTGGGGGGAGGGAGAGGGAGACGGAGAGAGAAATATAGGACTGATACTTTGAACATTAAGGACTGCTTTGTTTTGGTTATGGATAATTATTTGTGCCATGTCAGAGATTCCATTATGATATTTCTTGATATAGTAACATTACTGATACTGCATTTTTCTCCTGAGGTGATACTTGGGGGTCCACTTATGAAATTGTGTTTAAATGAAGACTAATTAATTGTAAAAGGACCTCTTAGCAAAGACTGCTCAAATTAAATAATAATTACCAAATATTCTCTTCACTTTATGCTATGTAAACTCAGCCTCTAAGTTTCACCAAGCTCTTAAGATGTCAGTTCTGGCTGGTAATTACTCAATAATCTCTCTCTTCAGTGGTATAAACTCCTCAGGTTTTTCACTGTTTCTTAAAAAAAAAAAAAAAAAAGAATTTCACCTTTGATTTTCATCTAGACATGTATCACCTAACGGCTGCAGGCATTCTAGTTCCACAACTCATCTGAAATACTCCTAACTGCATGAAGAAAATCATTGGTGTTGCTCTCAGGAATCTAAAAGATATTGCTACTATAAGTTTGGTTTCAAACTGGAACCCTAGACCTTTCTGGCACTGAGACTTGAATACTTTTACTAACTGTGACTATTGTGGAATGTTAAAAAAAATGAGTCTGTTAAGTATTAAGTAGAAAGGAGGAACTTCCAGTGACTTTTAATGAAAATGCACATGTTATTTCAGATCTGTTCTAGAAGCAAAGTCCTTGTCTTTGGGACAAGTGTCATAATCATTCCATGAGCCTTCACCAAGTCTAACTGTATCTGGGTGCAAAGTAGCTGGCTTGTCTTCATGACAAACTTGTGTAGTATCCATCTCACTTATCTAAGTGTGAAGGGCATATACTATTTGGCGAGTTATAGCAAGATGATTTCCTAAACTCTTAGCAAAAAACAGAACCAACTCCAAGAACTCATTAAAATATACTTAACTTGAAGCTGAAATAAAAGTTTCATGAGCAAAGGAGGGGTGAGATGGGGGACGGTATGAGCATCAAATATCCAGCTCTATAAATAATTCTTAGATTTAGATGAGGTCATGAGTAGAATCCTCATGATGGAATCAGTGTCTTTATACAAAGAGACATCAGAGGGCTTGCTCTCTCTCACACCCTCTCTCTGCCACATAAGGACCTAGCAAGAAGGCGGCCATCTACAAACCAGGAGGAGAGCTCCCATCAGAACATGGCCCTGCTGGCAGTCTGATCTCAGACTTCCAGCTTCCAGAACTAGAAGAAATAAATTTCTGTTGTTTAAGCCACCCAGTCTATGGTATTTTGTTATGGCAGTTCGAGCTGACTAAGACACCTGGTGTCCAGAAGATTTTCATAATTTTTAGTAAAGGACATACTTGCAGGAGTGGCCTGAGTCTGATGCCTTGATTAATACGTAAACAGACTCTGAGTTGCTCTTCTTCTACTTATAGCCAAGATACTATCTGGCACTACAGTTTTGTTTGATAGACAGTATTGGCCCCTGCCTGTCAACGAACCTGCGTGAAATAACATTATTACTGTATTATGTTGAGTTAGACTGCATAATATTTCCATTGTCGGACACATATGATGAAGAGATTTCAAAGTTCTCAACTGTTTACATAATTAGCATTACACATTTGTAAAATTAAGGTACCACTATCACCGCTATTACCATATTTCCTTCTTTCCAGGCTGCTGACACATTATGTGTGTTCACTTTTGAGAATGATCAGAGGAGATGCCTCCATCTCCAAAGGATCTCTGTGTCCTCACAGTCCCTGTGGAAGGTTCCCAAAACCCTCACTTCATCTTGTGACCTTGCCCAAAATTAAATAACCTAGGCCAGCTTAAGGAATAAGAGAAGAGAACAAGAGGGAACTGGCCTAAAACACCTGGCTCTGAGTGTAGTTTATCAATCCACTGCTGGTTTGAAAGGATTATGTAGCCATAGGCTATTTCCGGATAGAAAGATGGTTCAGTGACAGCCCTCTGGTAAATAAGTAGCCATTCCTCCTCCCTCTAAACGTCACATTGAAGTAGGCTGTGTTTTCTGATTAATTCATTTTGAATACCGCTGACTGTCTGTCACTGTAGTCATATGTCACTGGTGGCAGCTCAGAGAGTCTAACCTTCTTTAACATCAGTGCACACAATTCATTTTAAAATGTGGTCTAATAGCTACCAAATACCTGCAAGGTAAAGGGGAGATGGGATGCATTTCCCCTCAAAATAGCCTGCAACCAAATTTATGAAAGCAAACTCTATAGGCACCATAGTGTTCTTTGCGATGCAAAGGCTGTAAACCACTTGGAAATCTCCCCAAAGAATTGTCTTCATTGTTTACCAGAGTCTGACCAAGCCCTTGGTACTCAGACATGTGGGGAGATAAGGCACCTACTTAAGTTTTCTTAGGTGTGTAATTAGAGAGGGACTAGAGACCATGACCCCTTGTCTTTGAGTGGTCTGACAGTATAACCCTAGGTTTTCACAACAGCAAGCACCCACAGGCAAGCTCTGCTCAATGCATCTCACTTTTTTCATTCTGGAAGGAGAGTGGCTTGGTGGAGACCCTGCTTTAGAGTCAGGAGTCAGTTCACATCATAACTCCTGCTGTTAATTAGCTTCTAGATGTAAGGGAAGGCAAGCTCCTAGGCTTTCCTGATCCTCAGTTCTCCATCACAAAAAAGCAATAGTGTCATCACCTCCTTAAGTTGCCTTGATGAGCCACTGAAACCCGGAATGGGACCCTCTAGCACCTTGTTCCTTGTTCTTTGAACACCCAATGGAAACTACTGCTACTAAAATAAGTGCATTGCTTTTATGCATGGTGCAAAAGTGACAAGGCTTGGACCTAATCTTGCCCCAGGCTTTGGCCTCCACCTCCAACAATAAATACACACTCCTCTGTTTACAACTCCATAAACAGGAACATGTGTTTCTGTTAACAATGCATGCTCTGGGCTGTCTCTGTGATCAATTACTTTATATCATTTTCAAATTGCCACATGTTTACATCTTTCCAAAGAGCTGTCCCCTGAACGAAAAAAGGCCTGCCTGACTCTGGCATGGTCAGAGGGCTTCCCTTCAACTTATCACATCTCGAAATGCCACAGACAGAAAAGCTTCCAGGCTATTTGCTAAGAAAACTAGCATAAGCTGCTTATCAGAAAATATTACGTATTCCCTGAAAGGTGAGCTGTTCTGTCAGTTGTTTGGACTGTGTGAAATTCCTTTTTTGTCATGATAGGTCACTGTACAGAAGCTAACAGTAGACTGACATCTCCCCAGTGGATGCCAGGGCCCTGGGCAAAATCCTGAAAAGCTAGCCTTTGCTTTCAGGACAAGTATGCGATGGTTGGAATCCAAGCCCTATGTAATAAACGTAAGTGGTATTAGTGTTGTTTTAATTGTGTGATTTTTTTAAAGATTTTTAAATTTTAAATTAATAATTTAATCTTTAATTTAAGATGAAAAAATTTTAAAGATAAAAATCAGTCAACTTACCTTGTGGATTCAGAGCCTACGTAAATCATGGTGTTCTCCGGTATCTTACACTGGCCGAATAATTTGGTAGGAAATATTCCATTCTCTTTTTGAAACATCTCAGCTTAAGATTCAATATCCAAAATTTCAGTCCCTAATGGAGTACCATGAGAAGCTGAAAGCTTGAGTTCCAGTCCTGTTCTATTAGTTATTGGTGGCACTGGGCAGATCATTCCAAATTGCTGAAACTCAGTTTCCACACCTGTAAAATGTCAATAAAAGTATCGTTGATCTCTTGGGGGTAATTATGGGACTCATGGGAAGGCACTGAAGTAAAACTTCTTGTTCACGGCACAGGCCAGGACAAATGTAAGGTGAGGAAATTACTACGATTATAATCGAATGCATTGTCAAGTTGCACACAATCACAGTGCAAGAGGCTAATTACTGCCACTCCTGGCTTTTGGTTTTATGCTCAGTGTCTTGGGCCCAGCCAATCAGTGCACTGTTTTTATGCTGGGTGGATAATGGCACAGGAGGACTGGATTCTGCCTGGTTTATGGTCTGGACTACACACATTTGCATTTTGACCAGAGACCTGGGAGAATTTACTGTGCTTCATGAACTTTTACAATTGAGTCTATTAAGGATAATAATGTTACTAATAACAATAATAATAATAATTGGACACGCAAAGAGATTAAATGGCTTCCTCTAGGACATAACGGCTAGGAAAGGATCAAGATTTAATTTACGCCTAACCCTGTCTGGGGCAAAACAGCATAATCCTGGGGCATGGGGATTCACAGACTCTGTTCCCCGATAAATCTTCTGAGAAAGGCAATGACCTGAAGTCATGTAACCTTAAGTTCCTTCCTTTCGTTCTCAAGAGCAAATAGAAGTGGTTTACATGTGATTCTTGGGGATGTAAAGACAGAGTCCCCAGTCTCAAGTTTGGAGCAGATGTGTGAAAAAATACAGGAATATTTTAGATTGCACTTACCTTCCCTCCTCTTTCATGAGAAGACTCAAATTCTCTTTCTCTCTTTCTCTCTCTCTCAATCTCTTTCTCCTTCTTTTCCTCCCTCCTCTCCTCCTTGTTTCTTTCTCTCTCTCTCCCTCTTCCTATCTCTACCTCTACTTCTCTTTCTGTCTCCCTCTCTCTAGGAGAAAGATTAGCCCAGGAATAACAAGAGATTTTAGGCATCAGAACCATATTTGAACACCACTCTACCACCTCCTAGCTGTGAGCTTGGGCACTGACTCAACTGCTCAGACCTCAGTACCCTGGAATGTGAAGGAAAGAACCCCACACCCCTTTGCTCTATGTAAGGCTAAGGTGCTGTGGTGCAGACCACAGAAAATACCATAAACAAGGTGTCTAGCAGGATGTTTGCCATTTTCTCTAATCTATACATAATATCTAAACAACTGGTACTAGAGCAGCAAACTCAGATCACTCAGATTTTATCACCTTCTAAATATAAAGGTACTTGACGAACTAATGCATGTTCAAGGAATTGAATGACAGTTGTCAGATCATGCAGAGTGAGGCAGCATTTTTCTGGGTTACATGCCGTTTGGTTACCGGTTCATGGATGCATCTTGCATGGCCTCTATAGTTCTTTTCCATGGTTGGAAAGCCTCTCATATGTGCTCAAAGATCAGTATATCTCAGCCTCGTCCCTTCCCCATCTCTCCTTCTCCCTAATCACTCTGGCGCCTGCTATGCAGCCGGCCAGAACGCTGAATGCCTGTAGACAGGAGTGGAGGATGGTGCTGGGGACGGATTTGGTTTGCTTTATTGCAGTAACTGGTTTTAGGCATTTTCAGCATCTAACCTCATGTCCTTTTCTGAGCTTGTTACAAATCACCTCTATTATCAGCCTCAGTGTCCGGTATTAGGCAGGAATTAAAGTCCACAGTACTGAAAAGAGCTACTATTTAAAGCCAAGGATAGCCCCCACGTGAGGGACAGGAAACAGCCCCTGAGACCCCCCGCCCCAGTATCCCTCCCCACAGACTTTCTCTGAATTCTCTCCAACTGCTACTTCCTTTTCTTAAATGTAGAAAATATTTCCTGATTGTGCAAAATCCCAAGCCACGTGCCTGCAGAGCACACCTGTGATTCAAAGGTATTTCTGTTATGAGAATGACTGCACCAAAACTGCATGGGAAAGCAAAGTGATAGAAGAACTTTCTGGAATCTTTTATTTATTCATTTATTTATTTGGCAATTTAGATGAATCACTTATCCCACTGTGAAGAAGCAAGATAAAGAAAGAATTGTTTTTCTGACAATTACCCATGGCTAAAGTAATCAAAAGGCCAAGATATAAACCCCTGAGCTGCGCTGTTTGGGGTTTGCTCTGAATAAATAAATATAATCTAAAACATTTATTTCTTAAGTATTCCAAAATTGTCTGCTTTTTGGATTTGGCATTATCCTTACTATTCTGAAAGGTACACCTATTTCTGTTTCAAACGAAAGTAATAATAGACATTTTTGAAGTGAAGGAAGTCTGTATGATCTGCTATATCTTTTGTGGTGCATTCATCTGTAAATGTACTTTATAAACCACAAAATTGTACAACATAAGGTATTTACTGCATGTGGAGTGTATATTTTTATTTTTACCCATAACCACAATAATAACAAAAAGATTGTTGTCTTGCTCGCACCATAGACATAGCACTACTATCTCCCCAAGCTCACACCTGAGCCAGGTTCTCTGCTTCCTTGTGAATCTGCAGACTAGACCTGGTGAACCCTTTCCAATCTGACAAATGTCATAACCCATCTACCCGAGTTTCCGTATGTGGCTCCGGCTAAGAACATCACCACACAATCATACATTTTTACAATGGGTCTATAAAACAACCATTATAATAAATGTCTGCTTAATTAATACATTAGGACATAAAGCAATTTATTATGCTCTTATTTGCTATCATTCTCCCTGTTCAAATTTAATAATGCAAAAAGGTTTCTCAGATGCCAACCCCTGGAAATAATAAAAATACATTCATCATGGATATTGAATGCAGACATGCCTGGCAGTACTGCTGGCAAAGAGAAGGCAGTCAAATGTGGAGAGAGAAACTGGGGGCTGTTTGCACAAGCCTGGCTGGAATCAGGTCTCTAAGATAGAGGAAGGAGCCCAGTGCAATTCTTGGCATGGCAGCAAGGAAGGTGTCCGGAATAACTATGACTACAATTGGCAACAAAAGGGGGCGGCAGAAAGGGAGCTGGGGTGAAAAGCTTTCAAGTCACTTAAATTCATGAGGGCTATGGAGGCTCAAATTGAAATTATCTCACTCTGTGCTGATAAATAAGTAGCTCTGGTACCTAAATCATGACACTAACTATACGTTTCGATTTTTTTAAGTAGTGATTAGGTGGATACTCTGGGGAACCTACCAGACTTCGCAGAGATAACAGACTCAACTTAATATCAACTTAAAAAGCGACTTGAATTCTAACCAATCTCATGTAATGAATTGAAATTCTATAGCTTTCAGAGGGGGAGAAAAGATAAAAAAGCGACACGGCTCCATTCTCTAACTTGCTGTCAGGAAATATAATTTGTGCTCTCGGTGATTCACCTAGCTCATATGCAGCATGCAAATTTATTTCCCTAATAATCAGACCTGGAGATTGCCCAAGAGGATTAATAGCATCATTCCTTATGACCGCCAGGATATTATGCACCTCTGACATGGAAAAATTGTGTTAGTTCTACAGAGAAAACGCAAGGATATTTGTCCTGCTAGACAATATAATAGGCTGGTGCATCATCAGATTACAATGTCATTTCAAAAACCTTGAATACAAATAATGTACAGTGGGGGAAATGTTGGAACAACCTCTCTTAATTCAGTAGCCTTGAATTCACATGTATTTTTGTGTGTGCTCTGCGATGTATGCATATTTTTTTATTAGAGCTTTCCAACATTGCATGCAAAAAGGCAAGGATATTATATATTCTATGAGTTCTTGTCATTGTTTCTTAGAAAACGGATGAAAAAGAAATGAAGAAAGGGGGCTTTCTATGGTTTGAGTTTGTTTTTATCCTACCCGTACACAGCTGAAGGTAGTGTTCAGAAGCAGAACTTTCATAGGCATACACCGATCGTCGGGGTTTATATATGGCATGTGCTTCTTGTATGTATAAGATACAGATAGCTAAGAATTCAGTTTCCACTCATGTCTTTATTCAAACATGGAGTCATTCGTACATTCAATCACTTACTATTTGATACTCAAGGTAAAACAATGTACTTCATAATTGTTGTTTGGGACTCTATTTTATTTTATTCCTTTATCTTTCACTGTGAATCGGTCAGAAAATTTCCAGAACAGTAATGTCTCCAGCTGTACTTTAGACCAAAGAACGCTGCCTTGAGACAAGACCAAATTTCATTATTATGCGCATGGGAGCAATAAGATTAGCTCCTACTGCTGCCCCTAAGGTGGAGCAGCAGGATGAACCAATGAGATGATGCTAATGTGCATGTTAATAGTATTCTGCTGGAAGAAGTTGGGATAATTAAACATGTACCGTCTCTTTAAGACAGAGCGGCACACATTTTCTTCAGATGGGTGTTTACAAGAATTCCAATTTCAGGTCATAGCCATTTCTGAGATTGCTTAAGAAAGAGATGGGAATAACTTATCTTATTCATGTATTCAAGGAACCTTATAAAATGTGCAAAACATAACAGTTTTAAGGGGCAAAACATGCATCTTATCTTGACAGAGCTGCTTTATTATGGGTACTGTTGTATAGTGACCTAATATATGGAACATTTTTAGCTAATATACCTTGCAGGAAACCAGCCTTTAATGTGATGGATTTTATGGTATCTCATTAGGGTGTGTTTATATAACCTGATACTAAACACGTTTTCAGATTCATGTTCCTTATTAAAATTGTGAGCCACATTGATTTTTAGTTGGAACAGCCACAGAGTCATTTTTACTATTAAGAAGGGTAGCTCTGAAGTTATTCCCAGAGCACAACTATTCTCCGTACAAACTTGGGGACTTACCCTTTTATAGCTTCAGTGAGCATGGTCTTCATGGGATGGCCCACTGTCCTCTTATTGTTTAGAAACCTCTAGGTTATTATCCATAATGCAGAATAGCCAATGTCATAGGATTTCTTCTTTTTCCTTTTTTTTCTGGAAGGAAAAAAAGAATCCTGTTTATTTTCCTGTTGTTTTCTCATCAGTATCTTTGAATTTATGAGTTAGTCTCAAATAATATTAACACATTGGCTCTGGAGAGATACATATCTTCACATCTGAGCTTCTGGGGTTTTCATAACTAACACTACCAGTACCAGCAGTGTTTGTATGAAAGTGGCAAATTAAAAAAAAAATCTTAACATTGCAAGTAGTGTTAAACAAAATAATGACTTTCACATGGTGAAGTCTCCGTTTTGTAAACTGATCCTGTGAGGTAACTCAGAAGTCAGCCGTAAATAGTGTCTCAGGGTATTTCAGTGGAGTCAGGGGAAATAATGACCTAGAGGTACTGTAAATAGTTTAAATTATTGGAAGGTCTTTCTAAGAAATGTAACGTAAGAAGGGAGAGAAATGTTTTTTCTCTATTGTGAAATGAGTACCCTTTTGGAGGTAATCCAAATTCAGAATGCAAATATTTAGAGAAAAAGACTATTTTTCGAGAAAAGCAAAAACTTTACTTTTCCTACTTGTTTCACAGAATCTAGTTAACACAATCCAACCAGGACCGAAAAAAGAACATCCAGACAGAAGCACAGATATGTTTATTTCACGCTTGCATTTTAAACTAAAATCACAAGGCTTTGAGAAAAAAGGGGGGATAGACTTTCAACAGCAACATGTAGAGAACCTATGGAATGGGTATCATTACTCATGAGAGACTGAATATTGTTAATCATGTGATTTCATTTTAACCAGGTTTATAACTTTAACTATAATCCTGGAATTGTACTTCACAGCCTCAAATCATCGCTATCTATATTTGGCCTAAGAAATTTTAAGTCAGAACCTGTCCTCCGAAAAGACGACAGTTTCTCTTTATTTTGCCCCTGGCATGCTATTCATTATTAAACATTAAAGTTGTGTCAATTACTTTCATATTTGATTATTATCCCAGTTATTCTACCAGCTAATCAGGTCTTTTTAAAGACGTTTCTGGCAGTGACTATGAGCTGATGTACAGAATAGAATTATTTGTGCTTTTTGTTTCCTAGTTCACCATAGCTACCGGCTATTTTAATTCACCCAGCCACCCCACTACCCATTACCATCATCCCCAAATAAGATAACAGGATGACTTACCCACTTGTTTTAATCACTGTGAAATTGAACTTCCAAGTTACTCTTTGGCTAAATACAAGAGCCAGTTTCATGTGCTTGCTTTAAATGGGGATGAACCGAGTTATCCTGAGGACAACTCTTGTTGTTGTATTAACAGCTTCACAGTTATTCGGCCTGAGGTGTAATTATTTTACCATTATTACATGCAAAGCTTTTAACAAAACAGTCATTCCCTCCATTTAAGCAGAGAGTTTTATAATTTATTACATCTCTTTGGTCATCAACACACTATACAAACAGTTGGCCACCGGTGACCAATTACATTAAGGTTAAGCAACATAACTTTAAATTAGAAATAACCTCATGTATCTTCATCAAGGGCCTGCTGTGTTTTCACTGCTGTTTATGAGATGATACTAAATGTGGATATAGAGCACGCTCACTGGGACCAATTCCTTTCGGCCTGAAAATGGGAAAGTCTCCAGTGTACCCGAGTCCAGAGCTAATTAATGGGATAACATCTGCTTTAAGCATTCAGCTGGAGTAATTTCTATCAACTTTCCAGAGAAGGTGCAGGGGACACTGTCAGAGAACTAAGTATCTATCATGAGCCGTATTAAACTGTGACAGGCCTGCAAAAGCACATTTCTGTCTTGGTTTTGTATTTATTTAGGGTGTAGCAGCTGTCAACACGGGGTTTCCTCCCATTCTGCCTTTCTTCAGCGCGTGAATAATTGTTTGGGGGTTCATAAGCAAATAAGCTATTATATATACACATAGGCCAGGGAGCTGTTCATGTTTTCAAAACTCCAGTGTAGGAGAGATAAAAGACAAGAATAAAACAGCCCCGTTCCTTCTGAAACAATCAGTTTTCGCCACAAAGACATTCATGTTGTTTTATCGTATTACTTAAAAACGCAGCAGGATTTGCTAAAGAGAAATACCCATACTGTAAAGCTTCCGAAGGGATAAGCCCACTTATTTCATGTTATCAGCTCTTGTACAACACAATTCCAGCTTTAGTAGTGACTAAATAAAGGCACCTGTCCTGTGTGGTCATTTACATAAACCCAACCTGAATGGAGGAAACGAAGCAATTTCTCTGACAACTTAAAATAAGGGATGGGTATGGAAGCAGCTAGGACAGCAATTGCTTTGTCAGAGGTTTCCCACCAATTCTAATTCTTTATTCATGTACTTTGTTTGTTTGTTTATTTCCCAGGGCAGTAGGACAAAGAGTCCATCTTAATTAAGATTTCAGGAGGACCTATTTCCATAGGCCTGCTCTTTTGGAGTAAGGCAAATGAGTACACTTCCTCTACAATCACACAATCAAGCAAACGGCACCCAGCTTTACGGTTCCAATGGTCAATATAAACAGAGAGGAAACATAACACGTTGTTTTTACCGTGTGAGCTGAATTATGTTGATGTCACTTTTTAATAATCATGGACCCAATAGGTGTGGCATACATAAAATATGATCCTGAGGAAGAGATGATAATAACGACCGTTTACCTTTACCTGGAAGCTGATGGGGTCAAAGACCAAATGTCAGTTCACAACAAGTATGGGGGAATTCACGGTCTAAAATCCCACAAGCTCCTAAAAAGGGTGTCACTCAGGGTTATTTAGGGAAATGAAATTGAGAGGCGCATCAGGATATTTTTAAAAGAACCTTAATACTTACACCATAGAGGAAAAAAGTCAGCATTTTCTTTAGATATTTAATAATCCTATGAAATTTTTAATATTGCTAAATTGAAATTGTGGCTGTCCCCAGTTCACATTATTTATGCAATAATCTTGCAGTAAACTAATAAGTTGTGTTGGTTAATTGCCAAGCTATTTTGCATACAGTTAAGTTGTGCATATAAAAATACGCATGATGAAACATGTAGTATTTTATAACCCAGAGCAACTAACATGCTCATACCTAATGCATGCACGCACACTGTAACCCAGGACAAATTGCTCGTGTTAGTTGCTACCACAGGCTGGCAGGCCAGAAAATACATTTGGTGCCTAATATGCGTAAGCACAGAAATATGGTCAGGCTCATTACTGTAATAAAGCTGTGATTTGCCAGTAGGATCAGTAGAAACACACTTGAAGCAGTCTGTCCCTTCCACTGGCTCATGTGCCATAAGGCAATAAGGTTGTAACAAGGGTGAATCCTCAATTCAGTTGGGCTACCTTATCTGGGTTATTTGAACACTTATTTGCCTTCAGGGGCCCATTTGCTTGTCCTAATGTGTACACAGTGATAATGTAGCCATTTACACAATGAGGAAGGTCTGCAAAACAGGAGTCTGCTCGGCAACAATGTGAGGGAGCAAGAGGGTGGAGAGCTGGCAACTGTTGGTCCAGTTACATAATTCCGCGGAGGAGCCTTCAAATCAGAGAGGTGGCTTTTGAATGTGTTTGAGAATAAGTAGAGTACTGGACAAGTAAAAAGCCAAGTGGGTATCTTTTTAGTTCTTTGATGAAATTAGAAGCAGGCTGATGAAACAAAATGCCTTGGGTCCTCTGCTTGAAGTTTCCATATTACACAAAAGGCTCTTGAAAAATTATAGAATTTACATTGAGTAGAAGGCAGGTTAAGAAGAAAGTTTGCTAGTTGGAGGGGAGACATTAAGGGGTCATTTCCTGTGGGAAGGGACATTCAGTAATAACACAAGGGATATCTGAATGAAAAGGTGAAGGCCAGGTGGCCCTGAAGTGGGCCATGGTGTCCCCCGAAAGCCCTCAAGCATCTTGGAGCCCTGTCCTTCTTCCCACAGTCATTGCATAGGCTTGTGAAGGACATTCTTTGACAGTCGAGAGTTAGAAAATTAAAACCCAAGTTTGAGGTCCACCAACAGCAACTTTGAAGATCAGATGGTACATATTTTACTCCTGTTTCTTTCTTTAGCTTTTAATGAATGCTTATTTTGTATTTTTTTTTTTTTTTTGCGGTACGCGGGCCTCTCACTGCTGTGGCCTCTCCCGCTGCGGAGCACAGGCTCCGGACACGCAGGCTCAGCGGCCATGGCTCACGGGCCCAGCCGCTCCGCGGTATGTGGGATCCTTCAGGACCGGGGCACGAACCCATGTCCCCTGCATCGGCAGGCGGACTCCTAACCACTGCGCCACCAGGGAAGCCCGCTTGTTTTGTATTTTTACATACCCATGTAACAGACTGAAGAGCTGTCGGTGGAGTATATGGAAGAAAATTACTAAGTGAGGTATCTGTAAAGCATGCGTCTTTTGCGAGGTTTGCAAGAGATTCTACTCACCAACTAGAAAAAGATAATTCAGAAACTTGCAAATTCTGTTACCAGCATTACTTACCATACTTTTCTATAAGTATCAAAAGTGCCAAAGAGACCTTGTTGCTCTGGCCAACCTCAATTAACTGCTTCTTGGAACACTGTGTTGAGAAAGATTCTGAGGTCGCATGTGGTCTCACATGCATGAAGGGGAGAATGGTAGAATGAATTCCAGCTCTCTCACCCACAGGTACCAGTTTTCTAGTGTCAGATGTCATTCACAGCATCCTATCCTCTCACATCTGAGATGCCCTTCTGCATCCCTCATTTTTCAAGAGGCAACTCCACAGAACACTTTCAGACCTTCTTCATCTTGTTGTGCTAGGAACATTGGGTTAGGCTATATAAAGAATCATTATACATTATTTATTATGCTTCTGCTATACATGTTATTAAATATGAATAATTTTTAGTCACACACCTTCACGTGGAATATAGGATATATAAAAATAATGTTCCATTTATGTTGATTCTCTATGGGAACTGGGCAAGCCATGGTGTAAGTAAAAGAGAAAGACCTGTAGCCAATGAGGAGCACCTCCAGGTTGGCTTAATGGAAAAATGGAGGAGACAGCTCTTGGGGGAGTGTTGTTTGCAGGGATTTAGAATATTTGAACCCTGCTGCCATTATTTCCCACTGGCCTTCAGTGGTGTCTCAGATGCCAGCAGAATAGATACTATGAGTTGATGTATCATCTCCAGAATGCCCTAAATTGAAGGGAAGCAAGCTACTAGGCAAGGGTCACCCTTTATTATTTATTTATTTATTTATTTTGCAGTACGCAGGCCTCTCACTGTTGTGGCCTCTCCCAGCGCGGAGTACAGGCTCCGGACGCGCAGGCTCAGCGGCCATGGCTCACGGGCCCAGCCGCTCCGCGGCATGTGGGATCCTCCCGGACCGGGGCAAGAATCCACGTCCCCTGCATCGGCAGGCGGACTCTCAACCACTGCGCCACCAGGGAAGCCCAAGGGTCACCCTTTAAATCAATAACCCTATTCCCTATTATCAGATCAGCTACTCACTTCCAAAGAGAGGACAGGAGTCTATGGGAACGGCAGGATTTTTTTCTTTTGTTATTTTAAAGAGACGAGACGCAGATTGAGTAGGAATCTGAGCAGAGAAGAACTGCGCTGGGAAAGGTCTCTCCAGACTAACCTGATCGCGAAGGCTCTGGGTTCCTGAGAATAAAGGATGTCAAAGCAGATCAACACACATCTTTTACATACTTCCTAGATGCTCTGGGATCTATCGCATAACACACAGGCGCAGCACGAGCAGATGTCTGAGGGTCACAGATAAAATGGCTTAGTACGGGAGATCTCACTCTACTTTAAGAGACCACTTATCTTTGTTTTTACTTATTATCAAAATTTTGTGAAAATTGTGATTTTTACTCTGTATCAGAAGACATAGAACTACAGCTGACATTTTTTCATTTACTCGCTTTCGAGAGCTTTGTCACTTCCGGGAATTCAACATTTTTTCCCCCACGTGGGCATTTTCGTTATCACATTTTACCACAGTGAAGCCGCCCCTGCCTCTGTTGCTCCGCTTATAAGCACAGTCTCTGCCCTTGAAGTGCTTCTGCCTTCGTGGAAGAGGACAGATGAGACAAAAGGAAGAGAGTGCCTGCCAAGATTCAACATTATAGACATCTCACAAGAGCAGCAAACAAACAGCAGGCCGTTGGTCAGGGCATGATCACGTCTGGGCCCCAGAGGGAGACAGGCAAAGCCCAGCTCAGCGTTGGGCCATCCTTAGGGAATAGGCCTAAGACATGCTTCAGGAAGATGCTCAGGGCTGGTCCTTCAGAATGGAGGCTGTACCTCATCCTGGGAAGAAAGGCTCCTGAAATCAGAGTACAAACATCAGCCTGGGACCATCATTTGTGGCCACTTTGATCATTGGTGTACTCCTTTACAGACTGGGTCTTTTACACGTGAGGTTCCCAGGGGAAACACTGGTTCAGGGAAACAAAAACAGCTATTGATGTTTGGTTTACAGACATTCCTGTACTTTGACTTTTCTTGTCTTCCTTACTCTCCATGTTCCCCTTTCTTTCCACCCCCACTGCCTCGCTGAGGTCTCCCTGGATTTGATCTACTAACCTGGGTGCTGAGGCCGGATTTGAAATCTTCTGAAGGGTGCTTAACATGCCAGAGTTAACAGGCCTGCCTGGGCCAGCTGTCGTCTCAGAGCTGCCACAAACTCCACGGATTGTTTGGCAATAAAGATCAGCTATAAAAGTGTGAAAAATACCAGAGACCCAAAGGGAGAGGGAGGAGAAAGGGGGAATGGCTCTTACACCCTTTTAGTGGACATCTGATTTATTTTTTAAATGGAAGAGCCACTTTTATAGCTACTGTAGTTCAATTATCTCTAATTTTACACATTTTATGCAAATTCTCAGCATCTTAATTGCAAATGAGAAGGAAACTTATTTTTTAAAGCAGAAAAACAAGGTATAGTTTCGTATTTTCTTTTCAATTTTTAATTCCTGTTCTTGGTTCAGCACCATTAAACTTTTAAAACTCTTCTTACATAGTTGTTTAAAATTATGTGTAATATAAAGCACACTCACATGTTCACAAACACCCATAGCCTTAAACAAGTAGCTAATTTTACTCTTAGACCTCACTCTCCCTCTTGGAGAAGATACTCTGATGTTCTCCTACATATAGTTTCAAAGGACTGCAAAAGAATATACTCAAAAGGCTTCACAAAGAAACTCGGTGTCTTACAAATCAAGCACACTGGAACATATTCTAAGCATCAAGAAACTTGGCTGCAGGATTTTTGCCTAGATGCTCAGATTTCTAACCAGGAGTGTGCTGGCAGATGTGTGACAACCAACTCTCTGGAGAGGTGACAACTAACTCTCTGATTTGTAGCGCTTGCCAATTTCCATGGTGTAAACGCTCCTGCTATGGCCCATTTCAAGCTACCAACAGGATACCAGTGAACCTGAAGGTGCGAAGAGATGGGCTCTATTGGTTCTCAGGAGCAGAACTGCCTCTAGCACACCACTACTTTCAGCAATTTGGACATGCTTCAGGGATTTCAACTGGTTTTCTTCTGATGTGGGGTCTCTAGAGGTAAAAAGCCAAAGGAAAACAACTTTTCCACATTGGATAAAGATTTCAAAGATTTTATAGGCAGACAGAAAACTTAGCAGTATGCTTCCAAATCTAGAGTCACGAGTTTTCGTCAAGAATCTGGCAATTACTAGCCATCTACCCTGTGCCAAATCTTTGCCATGAAGTCTGTATCTTCACGTCTAAAATGTGAATAATAAAGTGTGCTCCGTTGTGGGCCTATCTTCTAATAGCAAAAGAGCTAACAGCTGTGGAATCACTTGACAGACTGAAAGGGATAGGCGAATAAAAGCTAAATATCTTCATGGTTTATTTAACCGTTATTGGTTTACTCAACAAATATGTCCTGATGTCACCATAGGAAACACAAAGATGTACATAACAGAATACACAGAATGATTCTTCGATAAATAGTGATTAGTGTTTTCATCGGATATTCCATACTGGCCATGTGTGGGAACTTTAAATATTTTTCTGAACACTGAATCTTGAGAAAAATTAGTCAAGAAATCAGGAAAAGGGGAAAAAGTACCATCACTCTCTCGTGAGGATGAAAGCTTAATCTGGATCTGTGCTAGACTTCTCCATTGAAAAGGACAAAGAGAGCACTGAGAATGTTCTAATTGAGATTCCCTGAGAGGTGGGCTTCCCTGGTAGCGCAGTGGTTGAGCGTCCGCCTGCCGATGCAGGGGACGTGGATTCGTGCCCCGGTCCGGGAGGATCCCACATGCCGCGGAGCAGCTGGGCCCGTGAGCCATGGCCGCTGAGCCTGCGCGTCCGGAGCCTGTGCTCTGCAACGGGAGAGGCCACAACCGTGAGAGGCCCGCGTACCGCAAAAAAAAAAAAGATTCCTTGAGAGGAAGGAGACAGGAGTGCCCACAAAAGGTTTCAAAGATGGTAGCTAAGCTAGCTCCAAGCCTCCTCACCCTGTTACCAACAATATTACATTGTAACCTTCCTCAATGGCCCACACAAAAAATTTGTGGACAAGAGACTATCCAGTCCAGGTCCTCTCTTTCCTTAACAACCACATTTCATTCTAGCACATCAAGCAGGGGGAACATAATCATTTACCTCCAACAAAAATCCAGACTCCTCTGCAAACAGAAGCAACTGGAAACACAAAGGAAGGCTGTGTGGGTAGCACTTCTCATTAGGCCCTCGCCTAACAATAATTAGGCTCGCTCCCATTACTGTTGGACTCCGGGCAGCTGGTCCAATACTTATTTTTCCTAGAGGAAAATGAAGAGTACGTACGAGTCCCCGACTCCTACTTCTCCTCTTTCCTCCTTTCCCTTTGTGACTTCATGCTGGTTTGCAATTTGTGTTTTCACCACTGTAGTTGATTCTAGATACAGTCGATCAACTCACAGCCTCCTTAGTAGTGGAAGTGCATCTGAATAAAATTGCGTGAAGCTCAACACTTCGATGGAGAGAATCCCTACCAGCCCTTTCATCTTGTATTTAGCCGGCTACCCTTCACTGAAGTTACATTTATAGCATAATTAATGAAATAAGCTTTTCTTCTGACTTGCCTAAATAGCAGGATAGGGTGATGTGGAAACTATTTGTTAGGAAGTGCTACTACCTAAATGGCCTGAGACCTTTCTACACAACCCCTGACAGCTGAAATATTCCATCCCGAGCGTGTGACTGAAACCTGACAGGCTGAAAAATACACATGCCTCATAATGCATGTCAACAATTTCACTATCTGGTACAAATGGAAACTTGCTGAATTTATTCCTTAAAATGCTTTTTATGCTTTCTTTGGTTCTGGCTTAGTGGTAATGTATTTAAACGTCTGGAAGAAATATTCCAAAGAATGAACCACATAACTTTAGTGGAGATGCCTACATTTCAAACCAAATACTGGCAGATCAGTGAGTATCTAGGTTAATACTTGCCTTATTTGGTTAGGATAATCCACGGAGACACTGACTTATTCCTTCAGATCCTGCCTTTTAACCAATCAATATATCTAGGGTTATGTTTTCAGAAGGCAGGTGATAATTTTGGAGATAACATCTCAAGGTGCTGCTGACATTGAGATGCATATTCAATATGTTCTTGGAGTGACAGAACACAGCAATGTTGGAAACTCTCCCCAGAACATGTGCACAGTGCACACCCACGCCCAGGATGCCACTAACCTTTAATTCTTGAAGCTCTAATATAGATTAAGCACACTGGCTCTTTGTAATGTCAGTGAAAATTTGAAAATTCAAGGGGTGGGCAGTGACTACCTTTCCCTCAGATGGTCCTGTCTTTTCAGTGTAGGGAAACCCCTACAAGCAAAGGAAAGAAGCAGCTTTCCACCCAAAGGTCAATCGTGGGGATGGGAGGAAGAGCCGTGGAGGACAGCAAAGCAGTGAGCTGGTAGTTTGCCTGAATTAGCACATGTCACTACCCACACAGAATAGGGATCACACGAGAACAAGGGAAGGTGAGGGAAAACAAAGGAAAAACATGAGACATGGATTTTTCAGAATGTCATTAAAATGTATCTATTTTAATTTCACAGGATGAAAATTATCTGCCTGCTTTGTATTAATCTTGCCTTGACTGAAATTAGTTGTCAGACCTCAGTTTATAGCCTAATTACCTTTTCCTAAGGAACAAAAAAAGAGGTAAAAGAAATAACAATAAATTTGTAATGGAAAAGCTACAAGTTTATAGTATTAGTACAGATTGGGGATGGTTCTAGGAACAGGGTTTGAAAATAATCTAAACAAATCTGGAGAAGCCTTGTGTTCCCCAGACTAGGATGTTGTTGGTTCTCTCTATGTTGTTTGGTGCCATGGTTATGACTCCTGGCCACAAACACTTGTGAGTAAGTAGTGCTCAGGGCAGCTACAGTGTAGTGTCTATTTTATTTGGCTCTCTTATCCAGCCAGCCAGATAATCGAGGGTTCACACTCGAGATCATGGGTTGGCAACATTTTGTGTTAAGGGCCAAATGGCAAATATTTTCGTCTTTATGGGCCATATCGTCTCTATCACAATTACTCAGCTCTGCTGTTGTGGTACAAAACAACCATTGACAATATGCAAACAAATGAGCGTGACTGTGCCCCAACAAAATTTTATTGACAAGAACAGGCAGTAGGCCAGATCTGGCTCCCAGGCCACAGTTTGCCAAGCCCTGCTCAGGGCAATTCAACCAATGGAATGTGGGAAGAAACCAACGTATGCACAGCATGGCATACAGTAAGTGTTCAACAAATGTAGTTTTGAACAAAAATGAGTATCAATTAAGCTAATAATAAAAACCAAAGATTTTTTACTCAGTAGGAGAAATACGGACCTACCTCCAAGTAAGAATCCACGGGTTAAAAAGAAAATAGTTTTAGTGAATTCTCATAAACAACAAAAATAAGCAGTAGATGAATATGATGGTGACACAGGCAAGATAAGCAAAAACACCTGGCTTACAGAAGCTTAGCAAAAGGCAAAATGCTCTTCACAATGAGCCATAGAGAATGGCACTATATTACGACACCATGTAATGAACGAGCTTTACAGATAGGCCCCTCTGCCGTCAACACAAGGGAACGTTGCAGGAAGTGTTAGCTCAGTCAGGGCAAGGCAAAATGTATTTTTTAGAGATATGCATCAAAATGAGCAGCTTTTAAAAAATGATTTCCCTTAAAAGGATGATCTCCCTTAAAATGATGAGCTTCAGTTATGTCATAAATAAGCATCAGATTTGGGAGGAAAAGTTCTGGGTCTCAATCTTGGTACTGCTCCTTGCCTTGTTTGGCCACTTTTCCCCATCTATATTACAAGGGTTGGACCAGATGATCTGTGATACTCAAACCCTGACTCTAAACTCCTGGGATTCCAATGTCAGCTTCACCTATTTGCTCTTCTAGCGAGAGGATCCCTGACTTATTCTAATATGCTTTTTACCTAAGCGTGTAATGTTGAATTGCCTTTGTTTTCTCCTCTACTGAGCAAGTTTCCATTCCATCCCAACCCCCTCACAGCAAGAGTCTCATCTTAAACGTTAAGGTAGCCCATCTTCCCCATAGGTAACTAGGGACAGGATGCAGTCAGGACAGCAGCCACAGACCCCTCTCCAGCCGAGCCTGTAAAGTCATCCTGGGCGTCCTGAGCATGCCTCAGCTGGTGGGGCTTTCCCCATTCAGGGCCTGGACCATTGCCAAGCAGATCTGTCCAGCTGTAAGCCTGATTTTATATAGTTATTTTCACTTATTTTTTATTTCACAAGATGTAAACGAATCTGTTTAACTAGGAAATCACGTCCCTTGAAAGTGATTATAACCTAATTTGACATGCAGTATTTGTATACTTATTCTAGTGTTATGATGCATTCACTGTGTTTACATAAATAGAGATTTCTGTATAATTACTACGAGATAATGTAAAGAGTTAATCACATGAAATCCCCCAAAATCTCATTTGAGTGAATTTTTTTAACTTGAATTCCAAAATGTTCTCTAAATCGTTTTTGAAAACCTTTCAGAAACATCCACTATTGTCATTCGTTCTTGTTTGTTCATTAATTGATACAGTCAGATAATTTACTGTGTGCCTAATATGTACACAGATACCAATAAAGATAAAAAAGACACACCTATTGCCTTCAAGAGCACTAAATCTAAACAAGTCTGGTACCGCATCACGAAGAAAGGTAAACTCTGCCCTGATCTTGTCTGCTTATCTTGGATAATCACTATATTTTCTTCATGAAAAATACAATGGAAGAAATACACAAGAATGCTTTGCATGAAAAGGAGTATCAAGAGGAGAGAGAGGCAAAATTCACATGAAATTCTAGAGGAAGGGCTGCAAATATTTTAAAGTTTTCTTCTTGTTATATTTTATTGACAAGGGAAGGAATTTCCCCCAAACTGGAATACTTTATTAAAACTAGGGAGGAACAATCACATAAAGATCGATCCAATAGCTCTTTACTTCTACAACAATTTAGGAAAGACCTGTCATCTTCCTGAGGTTAGGCAAATGCTTCTCTTTGCACTCATTTGCCTTCATTCATTCCATTTATACCATATGTTTGCCCCTGCCTTAGCATCTCTGAGGGTTAAAAATTAGGTAAAAGGCCTACCAAAGTATTCCAAGCTGTGTGGATGGCAAAAAGAGGGCTTGAAAAATGTCTACGATGGCATCTGTAGATGTTAGGAAGGTGAGGGTGTCACTGCATGTGTACACTTCACGAACACCATCCTCTCATCACTTTCACTGGACGCTGCATGCTCAGGTGGACCCGGGAGGAGAAAGTACCTTCACTTCTTCTAGGAATGTTATTCCTCCATCGCCATGTTCCAAACCTTCCCTCAAATCCTCGGGCTCTTATTTTTGTGTTTTCTAGATGACAAAGACATTTAGACATAGTTATAAAGTCAGGTCTTCAGCAAAATAGAACATCTGTATTTTTTGAGGATGACTTTTGTACAGTTCCTATCCAAAATTTGTCAGAATGAGACACAGAGATTCAGGAATAAAAGAGATTACAGGAGTTGCCTCTGATACCCTTAAAAAATGCAAGTCACTGTTTTAAACCTAGGATCCCAATACTTCAATGTAACTTTATTCAAATTAACGTACACTGACTAAAGTACCTGATATGCCCAACAGTTCATGAGTTCAATTAATTGTCTTCAAAAGAAGGAATAAAAAGTACATACCATTTGGCAGTAAGGTCCTGCAGATCTAAAACAAGTTTATTACAATGAGCATGGCATTATATCACTATCTGTTGAACTATTTATACACAAACTATTTCTATAAAGGAATTATTCTTAAACCATTAATTAGGCAACCCTTAAAATGATGCCTCCTGGTAAGCTAATGAACCATGTACAGCCTACTTGCTAGGTACGTTTTTCAGGCAAGTTCCATTTTGTTCTCCCATTACAGATGCAGTGTAGTCATCATGGTGAAGAGGCAGAATAACGTGCTTTGGATGTGCTATTAGTACCATGTTCCTATGAGCAAGTTACTCACCTTTTCTGTGCTTTAGTTTCACTTCTTACAAAATGGGAATAATAATTCCCATTGTTATGAGGATTTAAATAACTTATACATAGAGGGGACTTAGACCATTGATCGGCACATGAGAAAGACACAGTAAATGTTTGCTATTTGTAGTAGAAGCAGCAGCGATCACACTGGCTTTGGATGGCGTTTACATACACTCACTGCTGTTGTTTTCCTTGTTCATTTTCATTCAACCTATCTCTAAATTCTAAGCCCTTGTGGAACATTATCAATGCCAATAGGGGCCTCAGGTAATGACAAATTATCCATTTAAGTGTATGTATTCTCCCTACCCCTGAAATCCCCACTACATTTCAATCGTCCCTTAAAGTGGCTAATTCTGAAGGGACTGTGTCCATGACCATTTGTTTATTTGCATATTGGACATTTCTAGTGGAAACACTAGACACTCATAATGACGTTAACTATCAACAGTATAGGAAGCTCCCTGATAAAGTTCCTTTTTATTATCTACCTCTCCTTTTGGCCTGCTTCCTTTCTAACTGAGCTAGCCCACACACCCAACCCAGGCTACAGAAGATAAGCACGCGTGAAATACAGAATTTCCGAGTTCCACTTTCCTTCCCCTTCTACCAATCAGTGCTTATTAAACTCTGAAGGTAAGTTTACTTATTCTTGACATGAGTTCTTCGCGATAATCATCGTAGGAAAAGAAAGTTATTTCTCTTGCTGCATCTATAGCATTTTCTTATGGCACGTCCAAGCCAACCTGATCCAGTCTTGAGGGAATGAAAGGAAGTCTCTGAGGAGAGTCTTCTCAGAGGCGGGGGAGTCCGCAGGAGCACCACGTGTCCCAATTTTGAGGTGACTGCTGCAAATTAACATCCTGTCTCCCCTGCGTTCCCGACAGCAGATTGAATATTCTCTTCCTCCAGGTGTCTGTTGATTGCCTGAACTGTGATAGTGCTGCTTGAAATGGCAAGGGGATGGGGTAGATTTGGAGTTATCCAAATCAAAAACACGTTGGAAGAGACTCGCAGTCCAATCATAGACTCTGTGAGGCCTCCTGAGGGTGGTCAGGTTTTCAGCAGAATATTAGTTGGTTACTTAACATATTCTATTGTCTTCATTAAAGGCTTTAAATCCAGCTTTGCTTAATTTTACTAAATAAGATACCTAGAAAATAGAATCCCTTTTCCTCTCCATTGGTATAAGGGGAAAGCATTCCCCTCAAATCAGTGCTCTTTCCACATGGGAAGAAAATGTGATACATGGATGTCTGTGTCTGGTCTACTACTAAAATGTGCATAACATCATTTAATGCAGATACTCTTCCTTTCAGATTTTTCAATTGAGGGACATGAGAAATTGGGTTTTTTTGTTTTCATTTAAATTTTCTCTAAGCTCTAAAATGCAACGTTTTGGATTTGAGAAACTCAAGTAAAAGGCAAAATATATCAGAAGTGTCTTGCTAAGTGTTATGTTGGTTTCTAAATAAACTTAGGAAAGAGCTTTATTCCAAACAGGATTAACATTCCTCCAGCCCACCTTCTGCAAACATAACTTGCTTCTGCTGTGGCACACTCAAAGGGGGAAAATATTAGATGTGAAATTTATAAAAGGTGGCACACAGAAAAAAAGCAATGCTTCAAAAAAAAGCCAATGCCTCTAAAAAGTAATGTATTATTATTAGAGAAACAAGGTGATTGAGTGATGTCACTCATAACTTTTCTCCAACAGCTAGAACACCTGCTCCAACATTGTTTTTGTTCAGATTTGCTTTCTTTCTTTGCTAGAACTACTTACTGTAATAATAACTACATGAAGTCATTTACAAAGGTGACTAAACTATCTTCTGTTAGGGTGTCAAACTGCCCCAAACTGGAAGACCAAATAAGAGTCTAGATGTTGGACTGAGAAAGTCTTACTGTGAAAGACTGATGGCTATGCTCATCCTTACTGTACATGCTCCCAACGTGGGCCTCACTGCCTTTGAGAAATTCTCACCAAGGCCCAAGGACCAGTTTACAGATTGTTTTTCTAAGTTTTCAGTGAAAACAACCCAGACTGGAATGAATCAACATGTTTAAAGGACTGTTAGGCCGCTCTTCTCTCTTCCTAGATCTCAGTGATTGTTACAAAGATGAAGGGTCCAGTCATTCCTCCACCTCTGAATTGTCATTTGACCTATGAGTTACTGTCATTTGACCTATGAGCTGCCAAGTTACTGGGGCCCTATTTATTTCTATTGTGTGGGAAGAAATCCACCTTATTTATTATTGGGATCAAATATAGGCGAGAGACATAAATGTGGTTGAAAATTTACAAGTGTCTGGTGATCAATATTAATAACAATTTTGGGAATTATTTGGTAAAAACTTATTATTAATCAGTATCTAAGAATAGGCTTGGGGGTTGTAAACACACTTCTTATACCAGATTCCTGATTTATCCACTTATCTAATTTATATGCCTTAGAAATATCTAGCCATCTCAGTGCCATACGTCCTTGAAGCACTGACATCTGCTATTCTAGAAAAGGCTATCTCACATGGTTTTCTATTACAACAACCGAACTTACATCTTAATGGGATTCAATAGGGTTTCTAGAGTAGAGGGAATAATAATTCATGTCTGAAATTGGGGAGCTATGTCCCCACTAACATCTCAAATCCAGTAATCTGTCAACTCTTCCAAAGTATGACTTGATTCTTCCATTTCTTTCCTTCCCCATTTTCGCACCCCTGCTCCAAACCCATATCACCTTTCCCAAGAATACTTAAAGGGCCCCCAACTCACAAATGGTCTCTTCTTTTCCATCCTTCCTCACTCCAATCCATTTTCCACAGAGCAGCCAGAATACATTTTTTCAAATGTTAATCAGATTATGTCATTCACTGTTAAAGTTTTGTTTTCAATTAAGCTTAGAATAAAATCCAAATTTCTTAACTTTGCTGATAAAGCCCTATAGACTCTGGTCCTTCTCATTCTCCAACCACATCTTGTTTCATTTTCCCCCTTTCAAATAGTTCAGTCACAGGCATGTTTTTGAGCTCCTTGAACATGCCAACTCTTTGCATAAGCCATTCGCTATACCTGGAATGCTCTCATCCCTGTCTGAGTTCTCAGTTCAGATGTCTCTTCCTCAGAAAGATCTTCCTTGATTGTCTAGTCTAAATTAGATTCTCCTTACTACTTTCTCATAGAACCCATTGTACTGACCACAGTTTAATTCCGAGTCTGTGTATGCAGTGTTCGATGTCCATCTCCCCTACTAGACTGGCAACTCATGAAAGCAATCCATTTCATTTGTTTAATTTGTTCAGTATGGTCTATCTGGTACTTGTATACAGTCTGGCACATAATAAATTCTTTTGAAGAGAGGGAGGAAAGAAGAGAGAGAGGAGAGAAGAGAGGGAAAAAAAGAAGGGAGGGAGGGAGAATGGAAGGAAGGAAGGGGGGGAGGGAGGAAGGGAAGAGGGAAGGGGGGAAGGAGAAAAAGGTAGTCAAGCTAGCATATTTTCAATTTTACCCATTTTGTCACTGACAAGCCGTGTGGCCTCAAGTAAGTCATATAACCACTCTGTGTCATCTTTCCTGCGTATAAAATGATTCAGCCTCATCAGAGATACGAAGGTAAGAGGGGAGCATTTGATAAGAGTGCAATCTGCCCTCAAAAATGCAGACAGTTCCCTGCATTTGGGAGAAGGAGGAAAGTTGGAGTAGAAGGGAAGAAAACCTAGAAACAAGTTGGTCCTACTCTGGGGTTGGATCTCTGGGGGTACCAGAAGGGCAGGGGGACGAAATCCTGAGATAACTTTATTTTCCCAGAGCAAAGAAGACCTGTCCAGGGAGATAGCAAATCTATTGAACTTCCTCACCGCCGGTATTGCACAAACACCATGATTCTCCAGTGAAAGAGAGGGGCCCAGAAAAGGCCCTGGGAGATCCTGAATGCCTGCTAGGTAAGAATGAGGTGTGCCTCCACGGTGAACTGCATGGACTGGTGATTGTGGCGGGATTGACACATGCTCAGTGGACGGATGCCCCACCAAGGGCAGATGCCCGGCCTGCTCCAGCCACCTCCGTCGCCTGGGTACTACTGAAGGCCCCAGGAATGAGGGACAAGTTCGGGGATTTGACGGGAGGAAGCTGAAATGACTGAGATTACATTTCTGCCTCCTGCAGATTGGGGGCCTGAAGTCAAAGGAGAATAATTTACGTAAAATAGTTACATATTCTTATGCACCTCAATTTGTGAGTCGAACTCCAAACCTGCCACATAATCATTTTGATTAATTTCCTTTGTCTTCCACCTCATTGACCACGCACTCTTTGTTCCCCTCATCCTTCACTCTTGTCTGATTCTCTGTCTCCATCTATCTTCTCCTGGTCTCTTCTTTTGTTCTGCTCTCTTTCTCCAGCATTCTCCTCCAGACATCTCCTTGGTACCCTGCACTGCCTTCCAGCCCACGGTACCCAGAGCAAGAGAAACTGAACACTGAAATGGTCACACAGTCTGGTCTCTGCCTCCATCATGGGTCTTCCAAGCTCTGCTGCCTTTCCAGTGTTTTATAACCTCTTGTTCTCATCTGCTCCCCAAGTGGCTTTTCTACAGTCTTTTTTTTTTTTTCCTTTTCTATTAGGACTCCTCTGCGATTTTACTAATAACATTTCCACTGAGCAAAACAGCTTATAAAGAAAAAGGAAAGAAGGACCTCTATGATTGTGAGATAATGGCCAAAATTCTTCACCCGACTTTCAATACCTTCCCAGAATGGAAGATTCTATGCCATCCCTGCCCCCACTAATCTCTCATAGAAGCCTTTCTTTCCACCTGCTAAAGATCCAGGTCTTTAGCAAATTCATATATCTTTCATCTTTAGCAAATTCATATATCTCTTAATCTTATCTAATTCGCTGCTTTTGCACAGTCCTTTCCCCTACCTAAAGTGGCCTCTTTCCTCCTCTTCACCTGTGCTAATTTTATGTGTTAAGGAACAGCGGAAGACATTCCTGAACACTTCCTGTACACTCTAGCCCACATCACCACCCCACCCCCTCACTTCAAAGTTTATATCCTTATATCCTGTATCCTTCTCTTGGACCCTATTCATGTACTGTCATATGAAGTCACCTATCTCTTTACCATATACATTTTCCCTCCTGAGTGAGATTATTAGATCTTCAAAGTTGGGAACTTATCTTTTATATTGATACTATTATTATTAACAATGAAAACAGTGTTACATAGGTAGCAGGTTCCTCCCAGATGCATCAAATGACGTTTATTGAATGAATCCATGGTATCAACTGAATATGTTTTTTAATTGAATAATGAGATACGGAAGAAACAAAGCGAGCATGTATTGGGTAAGTGAACGCCTGAAATGAAGCCAGCAGAGTGCCCAGATGTTCTCACCCATGGGGACAGTTCCACAGTTCCAGGTCACAGTTGGATGATATTTACAAGGCTTAATACCATCCTTACTGACTTATCTCAAGTTTTCACTCATATCAGAAATAAATGCTTTTGTCATGGAGCCTAATTTAAAATTCTTGGCATATAGAAGCATTTTATTCATAAAATGACTGCTTATAATTATTTGTTTTGTTTTAATATAACTCAAAGTTACCAGAGAACATTAGATTTTTCTGATGGCCCAGTAAAGCCAAAAGCATTTCAGAAACAAATCTGAGCCAGAGGGCATTATTTTACAGATGAGGACACGGGGGTGCAGAGAGGCTAAATAATATGCCCCCCAAACACACAGCTAATTGGTGAAAAGATCTGGTCTAGAATACAGATCCCTTGAGTCCCCACACCATATTCTCTTCTACATACATCCTGCTGCCTCTATTAGTGAAAGAATGAAAGGACATCCTGCAATATAGACAACCCCCCAATTTTTTTTTGTAGAACAGTACCTCACAGTTTAATTGATCTATGTATTTATTAGCTAATATTAATGCAGCAGAGGGGACAAAAAGCTCACAAACAGTCCACATATTTCACAAGACACATTGCAGGAAAAAAAGTGACTAAGAAGGACCAATAGTATCCTAGGGTCTTGGTGGATGCATTCCTGGGGGAGATGGACCTCTTATTTCTGGGGGAGGGGGTCTCATTCCTGGAGGGGCATGCCTCGAGTAGAAAGAAGCCCAATCGGTGGGCCCATGGATGGTCTCATAGCAGGTGGAAGAGCCATAATTCCTGGAGGTGGGGTTACTCGAGCAGCAGGTGTAGTCCCCCGTCCTGGTGGATACTGAGTTGGGGTTCCAGCAATGTTGCCAGTAGCAGGAACTGCAGCAGCTGTGACAGTGCCTCTTCCTTGTGGGGTCATTACCTGTTGGGATGGGCCCCCAACCCCTCAGACAAGGCCTGCTAATCCAGCAGGAGCCTGGGGCATTGGAACACCAGTTGGAACACCTCTGCCAGCTGCCCTACCAACCCCAGGGCCTCCTGCAGCTCCAGCAAGTGGAACCCAAGCAATGCCAGTATCTCTGGGGGTTGGTCCCTCCACAGTCATGGAAACCAAGTTCTCCCCTTGCAGCAACACCAGACCCAAAACCCGCTTTTCTTCATGCTCTGGCTACTTAGCATTCTTTGGCTTGATCTTCCTGAACTCATCACAATCGCAGAGGATCAAGTTCATATGCTTGTCAAAAGCCTTAAAGGCACCAAGAAGATCTGGTCATCTTGCAAGACACATCTCATCCTATAGTAAATGTGCTGCAGCATCTTGCTGCTCTTCCCCACAGTCATGATTGCTTTTCCACCAAATCCAATGTCCACAGGAAAGTTTCAGGATCCTTAAGACCTAAGGGAAGGCTACAGATCAAGGTATGACGAAGGTTCTCCTACAAACAATGCAAGCTGGGGCGGAAGCTTCGAATAGTAGATAGAGCCTGGTTTTTTTCTTTGTTTTGCTCTCTTGGAATCTGCTACCTGGGTGTTCCAATACTGCTTTAACCACCTCTTGGTGTCTCAGCTAAGAATGCCTGTCTCAGTTCCGCCTGGAAATCCACCACAGGTACTTGCTGCTGCTGAGATCGCCTTGGGTACAGGTGGCACTCCTGGTTGTTCAGTGAGGCTGTGCTTCTCCGTTTGACTTGGACTTCTCCCTCTGGTACGTGCTGTTCTGTGGTCCATCTCAGGTGTAAACGGTCCCTCCAGGCCGCTCCATCGCGCCTCTGGCTGCTCTTCAGAACACAATGTTAGGCATCTCGGTGGCCGCCCCACTCTACGCTGCCCTTGCTCAGGTGGCACCAACTAATAGGCTGGCTCTCCCTGCCAATTTTTAAAATGCTATAAAAGACTACAGCATAACCTATATCATGCTGTGTGTAGGAGAAGCATAATTCCCAGCACCCTAAGCAAATCCCTGTGGCAGCTCCTCTCAACACAGGCAGGATTGAAATGGATGTAAACTTGTGATCCAGGACTAGGTGCACATGGGACAGCCAAGCTGAGTTGAAGCCAGCACCAAGACTTCAACCCTCAAGGCGCAGGAATGGCCAAGTGGAAATCAACCACCTCCACCCTCACATTTGCTTTGTCTTTGAAGATCCTCAAGTAGCCATCCCTCCTTAGTCAAGTCCCTCATCCGACTTTAAACTTGTCTCAGCTGTGTTAAAGGGAGGCCCAATGGCCTAGCCCTCCAATGTCACATACGTACCTATTATCAGTGGCCTGCTCATGACAAGGACTTAATCCACTCACACAGGTAGGTGATACCGAAAAACAACAACAACAAAGCAAACTTGGCTAATTAACCAAAAGATTGGATTTCATAGCCGTTTGTTGTTCGCTAACCATGTGGATTTGATTCAGTCTACACATGTGTATCAAGAGGGGATTGGAATAGAAAAATGCTTTTCATATAGTGTTCCCAGGAACACTGGGGTCTCCCAGAGGGAATGCTATGGTTTTATCAGGTTAGGCATCCACATGTCCCCAACCTGACTTCAATCAGACCTGTTCTGTTTTAATCTACATTAGTATCCTGCTTACGCTGAATCAGAAAACAATCCTGTGGGAATTCCCTGGCGGTCCAGTGGTTAGGACTCCGCACTTGTCACTGCCGAGGGCGCGGCTTCAATCCCTGGTCAAGGGATTAGGATCCTGCAAGCTGAGCAGCTTGGCCAGATTAAAAACAAAACGAAACAGAACAAAACAAAGCAACCCCCCCACACACACACACAAACACAATCCTTCTTTAAAAAACAATAGTAATAAAAACAAAACTGCCTTGTAAATCCACATGTTCTCCAATCTATGAGGTATCTGGGGGCAGGCTGGGCCTCACGGAGCCTTTCCGATCATACCAGGTAGGTCTGAGCCTGCCTGGGGTCAGTCTGCATTGGTGAAAGTGCCCACCACAGAAACTGAAAGAAGCCCTCTTCCCCTCGAGGGCCCTCTAGGCCATGAGTTACTGAGGATTCTAATTCATCCAAAGGTTACAGATGAAATAAATTACTTTTCTCTATTGCTTAGACATATCGTAAAAAAGCTCCGGGGTCTTAACAAGTGTAATTCAATTCAATTCAATTCAATTCAATTATATTCTACCCATTAACTTAGTACTGTTACGTGTTGAGGCAGAGATTTGACATTTTGTTGTTGTTGTTTATTTTTGTTACTGTTTTTTTTTTTCCAAACTTACCCCAGAAACTGTAGCTTCTACGTCTCCCTATGTAAGAAAACTTAGGGACTGATGTCCTTTTTTCTTTTACGTATTTCCATTAAATTCTTCCAATCTTTATTTAACACCAACTGAGCATCCATTACCAAACTAGGTGCAAGGAGAAAAAAGTTTAAAAGATACAGTCCTTGTACTGAAGGATTTAGTGCGTATCTGAGAGAAGAAACTTCCACACACAACACCAGCAGGTAACAAAGGAAGAGTGTTAGATTAGCTACAAACACCTGCCACAGGTAAACGCTAAATTTGCTTGGTAGTTTGCAAAGGGTGAGACTGGGGCAAGCTGAAGTTCTCAGAGGTTTGTTACTGTTTGTTGAAGGGCTAAAAGTATTTGTACACAAGCGGAGAAACACCCCTTATGGGAAAGGCGAGAAGTTAGAAGACAAGCCCCAAGGGGCACTAAGAGGACCACCTGCTTTGGAGGGAGATAAAACTATGTCAGGGAGCCTGGTACCCAGCCTCCGCCTTGGTGGAGGTTGCTGGTCAAATAACTTACCTGCTCTGGATCACAACCCAGCATCTTCCAATGGAAGTCAGCTCCTGGTCTCCTACATATCTCGAAGACGCATCTCCCTTTAAACGTACTTAATGCTTGCCACATGTTTAGTGCTCACTACCTGAGAGAGAGGCACACGTTATTATCACCATACTCATGGTTTACCACCTGCCTGCCTCACTTGAACCCGTTACTCATGTCATCCCTCTCCCAGGAGGAGCCTTTTGTCATCTCCCAGAGTTCAGGTATCTGCTCTTTGGAAGATGAATTGACTACATGTTAAATTTTAAAGTGACCACTTCCAAATGCTTGGGGGAACATAAAATGGACAATGGTATTAGGTTTGGATTCCTCAGTAAACATGCTTATTTTTCAGGAGTAGAGTGTGCCTGAGGGTCGGTCAGTGCCTTCTCAAAGGCAGTAAGAAACAGCCCGCTGAGTGACTTAGGGAACACAAGTGCCAAATCCTCGTCCAGAGTAGGGGGTCTTCCCACATGTGAACAATCTTCCACATTTTCCTATGTCTCCCATGATCTCTTTTTCCTAAGCTAGCCATGATAATCTGGGAATAAATTCACATTTTCTAAGGGAGAAATACTGCCAAGCTTGTTAATCTCATGCAGATGTGATGTTACTTTTACTATGTTGTAATATGGCTTCTTAAAAAACAAGTTGGAAGGAGGTGGGGGGAGAAAAGCCCACCAAAAAAAAAACAACAAATATTCGCCAACCCATATGGTCAGTAATTGCAGTTTAATGGTCCTCCTATTACAAACCTAAGAGGCAGCAGTCTGAATTACCAGTAGAGTATTAATAAACAGGAATGAGTTAATAGAGCATAAAGACCTTCTCGTGGAACAGTGGGGGAGTTGAATATTCTTTTCTTCAGTCAGCTGTAAGTAATTACTGCATGGTGTGCTTCTGACTATTACCATAACAGAGCAATTGGACGTGAAGAATGGATAATAGTACGGACATGGAGGTATTTTTAGAACATCAGCAGTGAAGCAGGTAACTGGCCTACTCCAGTAGAACCTTTAAATAAGTTTAGAAGACTTTTTTTTTCCCCCTCTCCTTATGACATTTAGCCAGGATAGAATTTTAAAAAGATCAATCTAATAAATTATTTAAGATAACTTTACAAAGAAGATGCCTGTGATATGTAAATTAGAAGGCAAGAAGGGAGGAAGGAAAAGTCTAAAAAGCCCTGGTGGACGGGAGGCATCTAGCCGACGTTACTGTAACTACATAATCACAGGTTCCTTCCTGCTCCTCTGAGACGACAGCCCGGATGAGAATCTGCTTCACTGGCTCCCACTGGCTGTTCAGGTGAAAGTGAAAATATTCAAATCAGAGCTGTAACTATGATTGCTGGAGTTGTGGGTTTTCTAAAATTGAGTTAGTCATCCTTGGTGATTTAATGATGCATATCATTTATTTTAAAATATTATTACAGGGCACTGACTGAGCGGCGGCACCTTCTTTCCGGGAACTGGCCCTTATTCAATGCGGCGGGGGATATCAGGGGCTGTGGCGGGCTGAGAGGCTGTCTAGCGGCACAACATATGTTCTCAGATGCAAACAGCTTGAGACTTTGATTCAGAAAGGGGTAATTTTGCAAATGCACACAAATATCATTTAAGGGATATTTTGAAAAAAAAATTTTTCAGGGTATAGGTCCTTCCTCCTGCCTTCCGGCTGCATGGGCCGATGCTGATTTTTCACTTTGCAGGTTGGTTAAGCATCATGGAGTGTTTTGGTTCTCAATCAAGAATATTCTTCCCAAGTGGTTCCAAAGTCCTGCGCTTGAAAATAAACGCGTGTCCTCTTTGTCTCCTAGCAGCATGTGTCCCAGCGTACAACAGCAGCTCAGGACAGAGCGAGGCAATGCCTTTGATTGAACAGTCCTATAGGTTTTAACCTGCCACTCGCATGGGCGAGAAGATTCCTTCAGTTTGCTATCTTCTTTGGGCAGTGCTGCCGGCTGAAATCCAACAGGGGTGGTTAGGAGCCAGGACCCAAGTCCTCCTCCTGGCAGGATTCCCGTCCTACCTTGTGGCACAGGAGCTGAACCAAGCATGAGCTGCCTCAGTGCTAATGACCTCCGGGTCCCACCTGAAAAGAAGAGGTGCAGCCATTGGGACAGGTGGCCATGCTTAACTGATCTCTGCCCACTGCTTTGAAGTCCTCTGACAAACAAACATGTGTGAAATAAACACGGTCACATTTATTTCTCCTGAAAAACCACATGATTGTGTCTGAGCTCCACCAGCCAGCATACTCTGATTCATCTAGACGCAGTCCCTTTCTTGATAAAAGATGCTGTGGCGCAAAGTTACAGCTGGGGATTTCACTTGTTTCGCTGGTCGTTCTTAATAGAAGTCAAGGGCACACCTGTAGAGGTGTTGTTGTGACCCAGGGAGAGCAGCCGCTTCTCCATGTGGCTGGGTTTGATTTACTTTTTTTCCCCAAGTGTTTGAAAGGAGAATAGCTTTCTTTTCCTTAAGTCTATACAAAGATAAGGGCAAAAGAAAATCTGGCTAATTAAAGGCCAATTTTTTAATCAAATTTTTCACATAGGACCAAGATTAATGGTCATTTCTAGAAAGTCCTCAAGATCTTATGATCAAGGGCAGTTCAGCGATCAGCACCTCTGTGTTTCTGACAGAGTGACATTTTAAGATACTTATAAGTGACTTTATATGTGAGCGTACTGTTTGTGGTCATGAGTGTGCCCCACTTGAACTTATATCACACCCCAATGAATCATGAACTTCCCAAAGGCATGGGCTGCACCTTTGGGGTTTATACCAAGGGTTGCGTCGTATCCCAAGGACCAGCACAAAGACTTCCCAGGAAAGGATATCATCAACAAAGAGGGCTGTCACTATTTTAGACCTAGAAAACCCTCTGGGGAGCAAAAGAATAAGAAGTTTCTCCCAAGAGTGAGACTAAGGGGGAAAAGAAGGCGCCAACGCCTTTATATCTCCAGTTATCTCTCAGAAGCCCAGGGGGAAAGAAATACCTGGAATTGTTAAGAAGCCAAGTAGTTTCGAGGCCACCATTTTACCTCTTCAGTGTTTCAGCTGGGACCACCCTAGTCAAGAATTCTTAGTATTTTCAGGTGTTCCCTTTGAAACACTCAGGCCAACACTCCAATAAGAACCAATGAAAAGGTAAATTATTTAGATTTGAGTATTCAGCTCAATCTGGATAAAACTTTCCAGACTGGTTGACTTCAGCTGCCCTACTCATGGGTTATCATGACAGCCAAGAGAACTCACAAAAAAACTTTTTTTTTCAACATTTGATAAATAATCCTTTGAAAATGTCCAGTTATATGATAATGCGTATAACAGTGATAATAACTTAGGTCTAAATAATCTCTGCCTACTTCATCAATTTCATCTCCTTACCACCCTTCCAAGGACTTACTTTTAGTTCCTCCATCACCCTGAGCTTATCCCTGCTTCTGGGTCTTCGCACCGTCTGCTGCTTCTGCCTGGAGAGCATTCAGCCTCGGTGTAAATGTCGTCTCCAAGAAACTACTCTGAATAGCTTTTCAGGCATCCTCTAAGTAAAACTCTATTTTCTTCACAGCATTTGTACTAGTTGATATTTGTTTGTCTGTTTGTTTGCATGTGTGCTATTTGAAATGTTCTCAATTCTTGACTCCCTCTCTGCTCTAATGACCATGCCAGGTGACGCGTAACTGTGCATGTTATGTATGCTTAGCTACGTGACTTAAATTGGTTAACTAATGTTGGCAGGTGTGTTGAGAACAGAGCCTTTACATATGCCGTGTGTCTTGCTTGCATCCTGATGCTCCTGCCTTTCCCTATAAGGAAAATACGTCATAAATAAACCGTTTTTGAAGAAGAATGAAGAGACTCTGAGAACAAAACTGAACCTAGTCAGAGGCCTAGAACCAAGTCCCCCGATGACCTGAAGTAGTGCTGCTTCAATCATTAGCAAGAAAGTAAACACTTATTGTTTGAGCCTCTGAGATTTGGGTCATGTTATAAGGCTTGTCATTCATCATTAACGTGCCAATTGCTAGTTGATATAAAAATTATACCAGAAATGGGCTTCTGCTGTCAAAAAACTTTAAAATATGTATCATTTGGTTTGGGATTTTGTGGTAAGTAGAGAGAAAACTATAAAAAACTGTAATAAGAAGCTGGAAAAACAACCACCCATATGCTGTAGTAACAAAATATTTGATAAAACTACTGACTACAATAATCTAGAAGGCAAAAAAAAAAAATGTACTAAGTGTACCTGTAGCATTGGGCTGGGAAGTTTTTGAGGCAGAATGTTCAGAACATGGGTTGGCTGCTATTATCTGAATTTGATAAGTTACTACAAGAAAGAGGTGAGCTTGGGAAAAAAATGGTTTGCAAGCAGGATTGAGGGGAATTGAGAGAACCTCGAGATTCTGGAAATTGTAAGTTTGAATCATTAAATCATTTCTCTCTATGTAAAGATGTGGTCATCAGAACATTGCCGTAAAGTAAAGACAAAGTCAAGAAAGTGGTTTGTCACACCCTTTTTTAGGACCCCTGAAGAGATTCAGGAAACAATTTATGACTCACAGATGACTAACACATGCAAAGTACCTGCACTTATATCTAGAAAGAAGCATGTCTCCAAAACAACTGTGGGTAAGGCATTTGGCACATGTAGTTGACTGGAATCATACATAGCAAATCCATAAAGTTTTTGAGAAAGCTGTATTGGAAAAATTTCCACAGCCTGGATTTAAAAAGACTATGTTTGAGATATATAAAGATCTCTGGCTCCCAAAATCTTACAGGTGGGAAGCAGGCTGAGAAATCAGCCCAGCTGCCCAAGAAGGGCATATTCCCCAGTATTCATCAGAAAAGCCAAAGTTGAGAAAGGAAGGCGATCTGAGAGCAGAGTGCAGACCCACGTATAACAGTATCTCGGTGATAAACTCCCAGGTGCAGAACCAGGGCCTAACCAAAGTATATAACAGCCTCTTTGTAGGGGAACCTGGCAGAATTTCGAACTTGCTATAGACCAGTGACTTCTCTGTTTCTTTAGTTTTTTCCTTGTTGGATATAACTGTTTTAATTGGTTTATCCTGTCCCTATTCCAGAATTGTATGTTAAATGTATGGGGGGTGGCTAACATGTAATTCAGTTCATAGATGTCCAGATCAAGAGCAGTTCCATCTATACCTGACACGAATCATTTGAGCCTGATGCCGTAACTGAGTGAGATTTTGTGGGTTTCTTGGGATGGCAATAAGTATGTCCATATGCAGAAGGATCCTGAACAATTGCGACCATGAGGGTAGATTGAATTATTTTCAATTCTTTATTTATTTCCTATTATAAAATTATACATTTACACTTTTTCCCATAAAATTTGCAGCTCTTCTCACCTATGCATGAAAATTTCTTCTCTGGTCCATTCATGTTGGGCTTGGTATGTGAATTGTCTTGGTTAATGAAATACTACTAAATGTGACTGAAGCAGAGTTGTAGACTTGCTGGCATGCTCTGGCTTGTTCTCTTGCACGCCTGCCATTCCCCACGAGAAGAACATGCCCCAGGTAGCTGCTGGTCCAGGGAGAAACCAGATAGGCAAGGGGGAAAGATCTGATACCAGCTGACAGTTTTGAGTGAAGATAAACTGAACCATGCTAAGGTCAGTCACCTTCCAGCTGACTCACAGAACTGCTAATAAAAAAATAATGTTTGGTACTTCAATTTAGAGATTTTAGAGTTGTTTGTTTCAAAGCATTACTGTAGGATAAATGCTGACTGATTACATGTTTGTTTATTATCTGCCCTCATGGAAATGTAAGCTCTATGAAAACAGAAACTTTTTCTATCTTGTTCACATATGTATTTCAGTGGACAGAAACATTCTAGGCACATACACATTGCACAACACATATTTTTAACTGAATAAATTAAAAACATATAGTTAGAAATTACCAATTCAACATGAGCTATCTACTAGAGCGCTATTTGGATATACCATTTACGGAAAACTTAAGGTTAAATTCACAGTGGGCAAAGAATGGAATACCTATAGGAAAAAGAAGCCATTTGAGTTCTTCAGAAGAAAAATTTAAAGATCTCCTTGAGTGGTATTGTGGACGGCTGATAGAGGGACAGCTGTGATGACTGGAATAGTTTATTTGGTTGAGAGAAAAAGAGTTACTAGGAGACAATGTCACAGTTGTCTTTATATCTGTCGCTCCTGCACAAAGTGGGTTCTCAATACATGTAAGTTCAAATGTATTGACTTTCAGAACTCATAGATGATATATACCCTACTTTGCCTTTAGTTACAAAAGATATCTACATGATAGCAAATAATGCAGCCTCTACTTACTTCTTCGCTCTGCTGAAAACTCTCTAACTTGGGAGGAGCTTGGTTGTGCCTTTGGGATCAGCCTTGGAGAACATGGTACTCTTCTCTTTCCACAGATAAGCAAACAAACAAACAAAAAAACCCAAAACAGGAGCTTCACAGATATTCTTAACAGAACTTGTCTTTTAGCCTTCTATATTCTCCAAATCAACCCATTTTACTTTCTTATTCTTCCTTAGTAACCCTGTCCTTTAACCCAAACATCCCACCCTTAATTTAAGGCAGTACTTCCACTGAACAGTTTATTTCCATCCCAGCCCCTAGTATTTACTATATATTGTGCTGAAATCCTGGAGGTGAAACATTTGAGTAAGACATAGTTCTTGCTACCAAGGTGTCTATTGGAAAAGAAAGGCAAATAATCTGAGTATGTTGCTTTAAAGTAAGTGCTACAGTTGAACAATACATCATGAGAATACAAAAGTAGGACATCTAAGTGATACTGAGGGACCAACAAAGCATGGAATTTGAAATGGAAGTAGGAGGTAAAGAATGAGGATAATGATGTGAGAGAAATTTCCCCAAACATGCTTTTGTTTATGCTTACATCCAATATAAGAAAATAATATCAGTATATCCCTGAAAGAAAACTACTGAAGGGTGACCAGATATGTACTCTTAGAAAAGGGAAAAAGGATTTCATAGTCCTCAAAGACTCTCAGAGTATGGCATATACACCTTACCACAATCTCAAGAAAAGTGATGAAATGGCAAGAAAACACAAAACAGCAATTATTCTGGGAAAAAGAAAAGCAGAATCTACTGACTGAAGCAGTTTGTCCACTTGTTAAAAGTGCTTTGTTTTTTTCATAGGCACTTGGAGTCAGTAGAGAGAAATTAAAAAGCAAATGAAGAAAGTTTAGATTGTAAAAACAAGACCAAATTCTATAATAAAGGAGAAAACAGGATGGAATTTGGTCTGACATAGCAAGGGTGTGAAGGGACAAAGGATCATCAGAGTCTGGAACACTTTATAGAAACTAAAAAAAGAAAATAAAATCTTGTGGGTTGATTCATTGGACAAGATAAGGTGTCCTGAGGCCAAGGCGTTCAAAAGTTTATGTGGTCGATTCTAAAGTTTTCTTAGTAGATGTCATTTTTGAAGATAGCTGGAAAACTTTTGGTTAATTATATTTGTGAAGTAAATGTATATCCCCCAAAGTGCTTGTTTTATGTCTGCTTTCTATTTTTTAATCTCTCATATCTGTCAGGACTAAATGGTGCCAATGACAGTACAAGTTAGTCTTTGAATATTTATCTTCCCTTCTCTCTTTATCACTCCACTCCAGCTGATCTTCCCACCATCCTGAAGGGATATGCAGAGTTGGTGTTCTAATAGCAAATCTTATTCTAATATTTCCTGAAAAGAACTTGCTTCTCAGGTATGTATACGTCTTTTTGGAGGAAGACAATTTTAGTAAGAGAGCATGCAATCTCCTAGACAACTTTTCTTTCAAGGGACACATTAATAGGAACTCTGCCGCACTTCTTTATTAACTGAGATACAAATCATGGAAAACCATAGATAATTCCCTCCCAACCACAAATTCTAATATGAAAACTATAAATAATTGTATGATTCTTTTGACAGAAACTGAAGGCAAATCAAAGAATGTTGCAAATAGGCAGATGCCATAATTACATTCTCTTCTTTTAAATGTTTTTATGATCGTCAACACGTCGTAATTGTTATTTTTCGTTGTCTTCCTTTATATATTTTTGTCAATGGTGCAAAGAAATAAAATATCACTGAAAATACATATAGAGGAAAAATTCTTTGAAAAGAATGTGCCTAGTTGAAAATAGCTTATACTTTTGATCTTCATAACAAATTGGGTAGGGTAGGGTAGGGGCGGGAGGTAGCCAGTCAGAGCAGATAAGAGGATGGTTTTTTAGTCATGGATGCCTGGGTAGAATCTGACTCATTAGCTATAGGATCTAGTGCAAGTCAGTTAACATCTCTCAGGCTCAGTTTCCATCATTCGTAAAACAGGTATAACAAACCTACCTCACAGGCTTGTTGTGGGGATTAAATGAGGGAAAATAAAGGCCTTGGTACCTAGGACTAAACAAATAAGTCTGTAATACCAGGTAGAATTAGTATTGCAAAAGTGTTACTTTTTTTCCCCACTTGACACGTGAGAATCCTGAGAGAGAGAGAGATATTTAACAGACATAGGTGTCCATACAAGGAAGGTAGGGGACCATGATGCTGACCACACTGAAGGAAAACCTTCTCTTTGAGCTTTTAATATTCAGAGGCAACTGTCCATGTTTAGCGCTTATAACCAGAAAAAAAAATCCATTAGAAAACTATGTACTGATGTCATTTTAAACTTAATTATGGAATATCTTTTAAACAAATGTGCCAATCTAGTTACAAACTTTCAAAAATACAGTGAGTCATAGTCAGAGCGTTGGCAGAGCCCTGAAAGGTCAGACTCAATCTACAGGGTAGCTCACTATAGTTTCTCCCCCGCTGGCTGGCCAACTCTTACCTAATGACATAATTAAATGGCTATAAAGTTCCATAACTCTTGCCCCTTTAATTAACTGGAGGAAAACCTCTTATCTTCCCAACGTTGAAGATACTCCTCTTTCACTTTGCATAAGTTTCAAAAGGCTAATATTCAAACTCCGTAACAATTGCAAATAGCGCTTCTTATTTTAAAAAATAAATATGTAAGAATTTGAGCATAAGTGCAAACTTTCAACCAACTATATAAATCACCAGCTAAAACTGGTTCTGTATATCTTGTTGTTGGTTTTCACCAAACATCGTTCTAGATAATAAATATAAACTTAGCAGAAGTCCAAATCCCTGCATCAAATAATTCCTTTGAAAACTCTTTTGGACTCAAGGAGTTTGGCACCAAAACCCTTCCACAGAGGCTCAAGGTCTTTACAAAGAAAAAGTGTGAGCTTGGGACCAGACACAGAATACACGCTGTAAATTTTACAAAAGTTTCTTGAAATCACTTCCATTGTGCCTTTGACCTTCCATTAACTTAACAGTTCTAATTCAAGCAGAAGTTGAAATTATCTCTACTAGATGTATAATAAGGGGATGACCACATAAAAGAAACCCAGTGGAGCCACCTAGCTAGAAAGAGGAAGGAAGAGAATTTATATTCTATAAACTATTATTACTTCCCATGTGACAAAGGCAAGACCCAGAAATTTCTTTATGTTCCCCAAGAAAGTACTCAGGAGGGGCTGAGTTGGGCAGAGTGGGCTTAGCACGGGGGACTGCGATAAAAGTTAGGGTACCTCCTCAGCTGACACTCTGGGCGGACTTTCCAGGACAGGGGCTGGACATTATGTGGCAGAGACTCAAAAAGCATCAGCAAAAACTGAGACAAGTCAGAGGCATCTAGGGGTTTCTGAAGTACTGGCCACATAATAGGAGAGCAGGTCCCAGGCCAAACCTGATGTTGACACCTGCAGGGCAAAGAGCATCCCGTCCCAGGAGAGATCTTGCCACAGAGACCTGCAGGGCCAGACACAGGACAAGGACCCAAGCACCCCTCCCCTCTGCTTCCATGGAGACAGAGCAGGCCCCTCAGCAGGGACATGTCTTAGGGTTGGGAAGGTTGTGCACAGATGTGAGGTCCATCTGTGCACAGATGTGAGGCATCACCCTCACCTGGAGAACCATGTGCCCTGGTGCAGGCCACACTGATCTGGAGGAAGGGAGCTTTCTGACATTGGTCATCTCAGAGGAGTGGCCTCTTTTTACAATTCATTCTAAGTTTAAGTCTGTGTTAGCTATAGCCTTGTCTCTCAGACACCAGGACATCATCTTGAGGAAGAGAAAAGTGAGGCTGCAGGGGGCACTCTGAAAGAGTGAGCATTTTCCTAAAGGGACTAAGTCTTTCAATGAAGACTCTATAAGCCATCGTAACCTGGACTAGTCTGAATGTTAAAATGAAAGAAGACTTACAAACCGGAAGTGACTGAAGTATTGCTAATGGATAGTAAGTTGTTTTTACCATTCAATGAAGTGGAATTACATGGGCCAGATGAGAGTTTCTAGAAATTAAAGGGCAGCATTTATTTTCTGCATATTTGAGCGTAGCATAAAGAAATTTCTAGCTCCACTGTGTGTGTGTATGTGTGCCTGTGTGTGTATGTGTAACATAAGGCTCGAGGACTGTATTCTAAACATAATCACGGTTTTCTTCTGCATAATGATATTACAGATGTTTATATTTTTGATTTTTCACTTTTCACTGCGAGAGGAGCAATTTCTCTGCAAGGAACATGTATTAGCTGTTTAAAATCAAAGATGGATAAAGGCTATTTTTAAATCATTTGTTTATATCTGCTAGTTGTTTTTGCCTAAACCCCATCTGTTTTTAAAATCACGTGAAGTATTTGGTCAGTCAGTCCTGTTTCTGTATATGTATAATATGCATACAAGTTTTTATTTTATATAATTTTTTAAACTCATAACTCCTTTCTAACTTTAACTTTGCTCTATCTTAATCTCTTTATTTCAAAGATCATGTTGCATCTCCTTTTTTCTCTTAAAGTTTCAAAATGGCCTTTGGCCAAATGCAATAAAATTTTGCCCTGACCTGACATAAAGCATGGAGTATGTATATGAAAGCACTTTGAAAACTTTAAAGGACTTTAAAAAGGCATGGTGAATTGGTAGGGCAAGGAGGGGGAGAAGGGGCACTGGGAGGAAACACAAGAGGAGGAACTAGGTTGTATCTTCACATACATAAATTTCAAAGGTCCTTCCTGTATGAATTTGCAAACAGAAGCAAATGGAGTCACTGCCTGGCATTCTTGAATGCTCACAATTTTATAACGTTAACCCATGCGTGTGGCAACATAGTACACCCCTTCAGGTTGACATTTTTCTGCATCCTTTGCTGCTGCTAAGAGTAAGGGACTGCCTTCCATAGAGTTACAAGTACCTGGGAGCTACTGGTCTGCTTGGTGGGAACCCCGAGGCTACCTCCTGTACCTATATTGTTAAGAGCTGTCCTAGAAGTGAGTCCTAATTGGGAAAACTCCTTTAAATCTGGAAACTATCTCTAGTGTTTAGGTTTTTTTGTTTGTTTGTTTGATAAGGAGGACCCAGAGATCCCAGAAGAAGGAGAAATTCTAAGAATGCGTTCCCAATTTGGATTGACTTAGAAGATTAAAAGATATATAATTTGATGGCAAAGGGTCCATCTTCCGTTTCCAGGCTCCCCAGTGTCAGCCTATGGCAGAATAAGTAGGTTTTAATGGTGAAGAGCCTATAACGTGGAGTCAGAGGGATTCAGATTCAGATTCCAGGTCTACCACTTGTTAGTTATATGACCTTCACCTCTCTTTGGCTTAAATTCCTCATTGTAAATGGGGATTATAATAGAACTTATTTCATAGGGTTCTTGAGAGATTTAAATGCATCAGTATATGTGAAGTGTGTACAACAGCATCTGGTCCTCACTAAGTGCCCCATAAATACTAACTGTTATTATTAAGAAGGAATCCTCAAGTGTATTCAGACCACCACCAGCCTCTGAGGTTCACATCTGTCCCCCCAAAGAAGATAACCCTGAGAGGGCCTGGAAACTCTGAGAAGGGAATACTTCTAATAGCTTTGCGGAGTTGAAGCATGTGTGATGCCTACCAGGCCTTCTGGATTTGCTTTGGCAGAAGTAGGGTTGGGGGTGTGCTGCGTTAACCACACTTTCTGGATCAGTAGGCTTTGGGATGACCCCATGCTCTGGGATGTGGTTCTGAAACACACCCATCTGGAACAGGATTCAATGGTCTTGTGCCTTCTAACAAACAAGCACAGGAAATGTCTTAACATGGGAAACAATATTGAGTTCATGGATTTCCCATTCTCTCGCCAGCCTTTCTGAGGACTAATGGTTCTCAAGCAGGCATTGAAATGAATCCTATTAGACCACATAGAAAACCTAGGAAATGTGAGGCACAAAAGTGTGCTTTTACCTGGAGAGTCCTTCTCTTGTCTCCCTTTTTTGACCAAAGGAGAAATTACAGCTAAGAAGGAAGCAGAAGAATCCCTGAGTAGATGCAAACATTTCTTAAAAACAAGAGCATTACTTCTCGGGTGCCTTCAACATATCCTGGAAGGGCAACTTTTGCAAGATTCCTGGCTTTTATGGGGTTCAGCCAGATCCTTAGCAGGCTTAGGTAAGTTAATATGCAATCAAATTGTTAATAAACACATACATTTTTTTCTAGATGGTATTAAAAATTGATCAGCTGGCCTAATACCACACCTCGCACCTCTGCTCAGAGCAGAGTGCATCTCATGAATACACACTTCAGAAAAATGTTAGAGTTAGTCCTAAGCCACTCCTGCTCTGTTTTAATTCATTCATCAGACACGTAGTTCTGGTTATTTTTCCCTCTCTCCGTTCTCTTCTGTCCCCACATCTTCCATTCCCTGCTTCATCTCCCATGATGGCCACTTATTAAATATATATATACTTTAATAGACCCATAGAAATTACAATCAGATTTATTTTGGGCAGCACAGATCAGCCTGGATTTCCAGGGTACAGCTCAGTCCTCCACCACACACACATTTCCTCCCACTCCAGTGACTGCATTTCATGTTCCATCCATCCAGTTAAGGAAAACAGAGGCTAATTTAGGAGACTCTTTATGCCTGTACATATTCAGTCAGAGGGGTCACTGTTGATTGATGCAAGACACACTGTCCTCCAAGAGCTCGCCAGGTCCCTGCTGGTCCAGAGACGAGCAACCAACAGTAACTCACCCTTAGTGCCTGTGCATTTCTGTGCCTCCAGCTACAAACAGTCAATAAACACCAGAGGCAACTTATGTTGCCTTAGATCACTAATAAATGCCTCACACCACCCCTCAGAGCCCTTTCACAAAAATGTATTTCTCTACAGACAGATGTCAAGCTCTAGCAGCCAATCACTACAGAAACGCCTCAAAGGCTTGAAGGAGGAGACAGGGAGGGAGAAGAGGTCCTCTCCAAAGACAAGAGTTGTGTACTTCCCCCCAATAAAAATTGCTCCCTTTTGTTGAGTGCTTCCTCTGAGCCAGGTACTGGGGTGAGGCTTAATCTGCATTATCTCATTCATTCCCCACAATTCTGGGACTCAAAACTCTAGCCCAACTTACAGATGAGGATACAGAGGCTCACAGAGCTTACGAAGCTTCTACTTTCAGCTTCTCCGCTCCCCACACAAATAGGCTTGTGGATGTGTGTTACAAAAGCAGCTGGGAAACTCCCTGGATGACAGGCAATTCAAGTTGCTGTCTGGACCTCAGAACACTGCCACTCCTTCCCTAAAGATGGAAGAAGGTTCCGTGGTTTGGTTACTCCACAGGCTTCCAGTAACACGCCCCACTGTATTCTGCCCATGATCTACACATCGTCAATACCTCCAGGGCCCTCTACTTCATTTTAAAGGTGAGTGCTGAAAATTCTGACAAGTTTCTTCTGGAACTACAACGCACTGGGTGCTCACTCTTTCTATGCTACTGCGGTAAGTTCTGCCAAGGTTATTAAGGGAGTGAAGTGTCACCTTAGAAAGAAAAAAGAAAAAGAAAAGAATGGCATGGTCACAGTCTTCCACAATTATTTCCAATCATGCAACGCTCAACAAAGCCAGCCCCTGCCAGTCCCTGGGTTAAATGCTAGGGATAATGAGAACAGATATGCCTGGACCATAGATTTTATCACTGCTTTTCCTTCTTCCTCTGCTCTACCTCTATTTCCTAAGGAGTCTCATTATCTCTCTTTATATGCACAAGTCTTAGAATTTTGTGGCAGAATGAAGCAACTGCATCGACCAAAAATCTATTTGGCTACCGACTACAGAAAAGCTAGTATCTCCACATCCTGAAAAGATCATATAGCTGGACACTGGTTATGGTCTGATAGGTTAGAGCTGTCAGTTTCCCACTTCATCATGCTTCTCTCTTGCAAGAACTGAACCACAGACTATCAGGAACTTTTGACTTTTTCTCTACCCTCCTTGGAAACTCACAACACATGAACATTAAATACCCAAGATGATTGCTTATCTGTAGTATCTGCTGCATGAAGGACCCTGGGGATGCTGCCTTCCATCACCTCTTACTGAGCTGCTGCTCTGCAGTGTTTCTGCAAAGTGAGGGAACAGACACGAGCTGTCTCCTCCTTTGCAAGAGCGCAGAAGAAACTGTGGGGATGGTAGATCCAGGCTTGAATTTGGGGATAATGATCACCACCCTTTTCTCTTCTAGAAAAAAATGACCTAATATGTTGAAGCTAATAATAACATGAATGATAGTAATATCTTATATTTCTATAGGGTTTCCCTATTTTTCAAGCACGTTCACATCTATGGTTTCATTGGCTCCACACACCAAGCTGTGCTGGTATAAACATTGTGATATGACTTCCCTGGTGGCGCAGTGGTTAAGAATCCGCCTGCCAATGGAGGGGACACGGGTTCGAGCCCTGGTCCGGGAAGATCCCGCATGCCGCGGAGCAACTAAGCCCGTGCGCCAAAATTACCGAGCCTGCGCTCTAGAGCCCGCGAGCCACAACTACCGAGTGCGCGTGCCACAACTACTGCAGCCCGTGTGCCTAGAGCCCGTGCTCCGCAACAAGAGAAGCCACCGCAATGAGAGGTCTGCGCACTGCAACGAAGAGTAACCCCTGCTCGATGCAACTAGAGAAATCCCACACGCAGCAACAAAGACCCAACGCAGCCCCAAATTAATTAATTAATTAACAAAAACATTGTGATATTTTTCTCAATGATAACACATCTCTGTATTTCATTTGATCACCACAATCAGAGAGGGAAATATTGCTGTCCCTGGTTTAATCAAGGAAGAGACTGAGGGTTTGAGAGAATCATTTTCTCAGGTTTTACAGCTACAATTTAAACCCAGGTGATTCTTTGCAAAGTCCAGTGTTTATTCCTCTCCAATAATCTTCATTTGATACAGGGGGAGACGTGGAAGAAATAAATCACCTGTGCCGCATAAGCCACCCGTCTCACCTCGAGGACAGAAGTCACAGTGTAGGTATGAGGCCACGGCCAATGAAACCTTGCCCAGAGCCTTTGTATGGACTGCAAATCCAGTCCACTTCCAAAAAGCTAGGCTCTTAGAGAGGGATTCTGTTGACACTTTCTCTGCGGGTTTTGTTATGCTTGTTTTTGTTGGCCCAGGGAGCCATCAGCCAGGGATGTGGCAGGACGACTGAGCCAAGGGGCGGTCTGTTCACACCCAAGGGACAGGGGTGTTTCACTAAGTTGCTGCTGCTTGAAAGGGCTGGAGCTGCACAGTCCTGCTCTCTCCCTTTTTTGTTATTCCTGAGATAATAAATAAACACTCACTCTGTTGTGTCCAAAAGACTCTTTTCAGGAGACCTGCTCTTGCTGGAAGTCTCCAGAGCCTCTTCACCTGATTACAGTCAGATGTTGGGCATTTCAAATTAAATTAGAACAAATAGCAAAAATGAAAGGAGAGTGGGAAGAAGGAGAAACAAACCAGCAACAATGGCATTCATTTAAAGTAGCCAATGAGAAACATGGCACCTGAAAAACTCAGCTGACACTGGCAGAGACTGATGTCTGTTCTCTTGTCTCAGGCTAAAAAGATCCATAAGTGAGAAATTGTAGGGATGACAACTCCAGGTCCATTTTGTCTAGACTATTCTGAGGCAGAGATGGCCAGGATAAACAGGAAGATGTTTTAAACCTAGACCTGAATTTTTATGGCTCTGGAACTGTGATATGATCTCTTTTTGTGAAATGATGGCATAGGCGAGATATGAGGTAGAGATCTTGGAAGGGGGTGAAAATATTTGTCCTGTTGTGACATTTTTCTTCTACCAAGTCCTGCCAAGGATGAAGTGTCAGCTGAGCTCAAAATTCTGCTCAAGATGTGCCTAGAGAGACCCACTGGAGTGTAGATGGATGGGAAGGCAGGAGATGGATTCTTGTAATACGTGGTTTCAATATGCTCCAGTGTCAGTAAGATACTTTAAAATTAAGTGGAAGGATTCATGGACCAAGATGACAGTATGTCCATCGCAGAGTGATTTCAACGAGAATTCTTACTGTTCCATTAAAAACAACTTGAAATCAACCAGCCCAATGCTATCACTTATTTCCCCTGCACTAAATATCACTGGATCCTAGAATAGCATTAAGATACGTGATAAGATAATCTAGCTTCACCATCCAGATGCTGAAAGGATGTTTATATTTAATGTGCTTTTTCAATCCTATTCGCCAAAGTACAGTAAAATATATTGTCTTATTACAGTACCCTCATCACAAAGAAACAATGAGCCCACAGAAACATAATTCGTATTATATTGTCTGTCAGTAGGGACGGCTCTTCCACAAACTCAAACCCAATTTGGATAAAATAAGCTATTTGGTGCTAGAGAGTTATCCTGTGCCCAAAGTAGTTGCATTCATATTAAAAGCCATTATTAACTAGGCAAAGAGATCAAGAGAGCACAACAGATGATTACCTTATAAAAGACATTCTTGCACAGAGCGTTACAAACACAGTTTGGTCCCGTGGCTGTCCCCTGATGTCATTCTTCCTCTTAATTTCTACTGGCCTCGCATAAGTAAAACTTTCAAGTCTCAAAAGGAGCTGGTGCTATGAGTATTTTCTCCAAAATGTGACGATCCCCTTATGAAAAAACAAAACATAAGAATACAGGAATGATCAGTAAAAATGTCTCTTAAGGCCATTATTTTTAGCTGAGTGTTGTTGTGACTGTTTCCATGGCTAAACCATGAACATGTTTTCTGCACAAGCCCGGTCAGCTAGTGGCCTTAATTAACTTTCAAATGGAGAACGCTGCGGTTTACCACTTATTAAATAGCCACCATACCAAGTTACAGTCTAAAGCTTCCACACCTCACTTAGTCAAGACACCTCGAAAAACCCACAGTGCTGAATAACGGGTGATTTAAAAATAGGTACCACGTGTAATTATCAGACTGAACACACAGGCTGTGAGGGAAGTTTCTGAAAAGCCCGGGCAGCTCTCATATCCAGATCAAATGATTTAATTTGTAAATCGAGGCAACAGGGTACGTCATTCAGAGAGAATAGAATAAACTGTTGTTATTCATTCAAAGGAATTCAACAAATACTTAAGTGCCTGCTTTGTGTTCCAGATACTGAGTATTTTTCCAGATTTCTCAAGGTGAGGAATTGCAGGACATGGTAAATAGAGGAATATGGTGAGGAAGAGGATCGTAGTTTTAAACAGTATGCCCCCTAGAGAAGGAAGAACGAGCCTGAATACCACATGCAAGTAGCCTAACCACGCTCATTTCACCAGGCATTTTATTCATGAGGGAGATGATGCAGTTTGAGATTCAATCGAGACAGAATTAGTTTTTGTGATTAGCTAGGTTGAGTGGTTAAGGTATAGTAATCATAATGATATCATTATTTTTTTCTCTCCTCTCTCACACGATACTCAGACACACACATACACACACCCCTTTTGCCTATATCTCTTTGTATTTGGCTTGTGACTCTTCACATGCTAGAGTTATCTGTGTTTCAACTTGTGTACACGCTCAGGAAAAAAAAAAAAAAGTGAATTCACCTCCCATTGAAATTCCACTGTGTATAAAATAGTCTTGGAATTTGAAGGAAGAAAGAAACCCTTCTGCTACAAAGAGAACATGTGAAAAGGCCAAGAGAGAGAATAAATGAAAAAATATATAAAAATGCAAATGTTCCTAAACTTCAACTTTGGATGGACTGAAGCATAAGTGAGAACTTCAACAAAGCAATAGAAAAAGATGACAGCTCAGAGTTTCAGAAATTTAAGACAGCAGCAGGATTAGACACTTTGGGTTGTCTTCGCACACATTTCTTATGGGAGTTAATTCCATTTGACATGCAAGACCAAAGCAAGATTACAGAGGCATAGCCCCATGGCGAGGTGTATGCTGCAGCTAAAAGCTGGGATTTGAATAATTGTGCAGGCTTACTCCAAGAATCAGGCGAGAACAGAATGAACGGATTATTACAAGGAACTTTGTACATTTTTAACTGCTGGACTTAATAAAATACCCTCTATGTGAGAGTAATGTTATGGTCGTCTGCACTCACTCTAGCTGAAGTTTGTGGTAGGATCCATCAAAAATGAGGAAAAACAGAAGCTGTTTTAAAAAAAGAGAGAAAGAAAGAAAGAATTTTGTAATGAATGACTGGGGTGGGTCATGCCCGTATGATTTACAGAGGAACAGAAAACTTGGAAAACTTGAGATCAACACATTCAAACCTCCCCCCCCCCGCCCCCCCAGAGGTACAGGGAATTCATTTCCTGTGCAAAGAAGTTTGAGGAAAGTGAAGAGTAGAGTTCAGGGAAAGTGGGCCACAAAAAGGTAGATTTTTATTTTACTATTTCAGCTCATTAGGGAGGTCATTTGTTACTGAGAAAACTTACTAACCCACACATCATTATATATATATATATATATATATATATATATATATATGTATAAATGTGACCTCTTCCCTTGGAATCTGTGGAAGCACTTGTCTGTAAAAGGCAGAAAGAGTAACAGTTCTAAGGACTTCTCACTGCTTAATTAACTGTCCAGTGAGAATTATTAAAGATTTTTATATAATTCTTATTTAGCACTCATTAAAGTGAAGAATACAAATGCTGGACAATGCAAGGTTCAGGGAAGCTTTAAGAAAGAAAAGTTTGTGTTGCAATAGCTGAGAATTATGACAAGCTGCCTATTAACGGTAGCCAGGTAGACCTCTGATTTCAAAAGTCACTGATTCAGATCTAAAATGATTTGATTTGATTTTCTCCCTTAAAATGTTCTTCATCTCCCCTCTTCCAGAGGGCCCATTTCTGATCCTCCCGCAGGCCTCACCAGCCTAGTCATGACACCCCAGAGGAGGAAACTGCTCTGGGACCAAGGCCCTGGGGCGGTGCGCCCTCTGCTGGGAAACACGCTTGGAAAAATCCCCCCAAGAGCCTGCCCCCAGGAAGCCAAAAGGGATACACATTGTCAACTGTGAAAACCTCTACTGTGAGCGGCGTCTCTCTCTCATAGCTGTGAGTGGAGATTAGAGGAGGGACAGGAGAGGATGCCAGGGCTTCATTATACCAGAACTCAAATGCACCTCTCCTCACAAAACATGTCTGTCAACTTCAGCCTGCCATGCAAAATGGCAACAGGAATGATGAACACATTACAAATTTGTAGAGCCTAAAATTAAACTCCACCTCATTTATTTCATAGTTCAGCCGGCTGGGGATGGCTGACATTAGAGGCACACATCTTTCCTGATAAGCTCTGTGGTTTCCTCCTTAGAGAAGGGATTTTTGTGCTCTGTATGGACGCACTCACTCTTCTTGAAACCCCATTTCTGCTTTGGTGGAACTAGAAAGAGGAGGCATGTTGCAGTGCTCTCCTGAAGACAGCTGAGAATCGCAGCCCTGGGAGGGAAGCAAATGGATGTGCTACCAAAGGAGGACGAAGAGCTAGCTTTTCCCTCCTTGCCTCTGTGCGTCGTTTAGATCTTTGATACTGGAAGGGTGGTTCACAGACCAGAAGCTCCAGCATCACCTGGGAGTTCGTTAGAAAGGAAGGAGCCCAGGTCTCACCAAGACCTACTGAATCAGAATGTGCATGTTCACAAGATCCCTGGTGATTCCTAAGTACCTTAAACTTTGAGAGGTGCCACTGAAGACACTGGGAAAGCTAAACGGCAAGCAAGACTAGAGCATTGAGCTTTGCAAGTGGAAGGAAGCCTCGCCAACTTTTGCCTCCTTGGATAAGGAAATCAGGGCTCAGATAAAGACACAGCTCTGACACATCTAAGAAGGCAACTTTACATCGGCCTCAGTTTGGTTTGCTATGAAAGCTGGAACACAGCAATCACAGGCTTTTTGCAGCTGTGTCCCCACCACATACTAAAAACACAACAGAATGTGGCACCAACACTACAGGGATGTAGGGGATCGTTCCCATGTGGGAGGGACCCTGTCTTCTTCTAATCAGCTCTGTACTACTGAAAGGACTTGTGTAAATTCTGCAGGAATTGACATAGAAATGAGATTCTGATATTCCTTCTATTCACATAATGATTGATGAAACACGTGGGAGAAATAAATTGAATTATGTTATAATCTCCCAGGGAAACATAATTAAGTTGTAAAGCATTCCCATGAAATCCTAAAAGCCTTATATCATTTAGACAGTGACTTCTACTACATGATCAATAATTATATTAATTAAAGATAATTATTTTGATAGGACGGTTTGACTCTGGTGCTCCAATCATTCTTGATCCGATGTATTGATTCAATAGCGAAGACTTGGTTGGAACCAGAGCCAGATATAAAGAATTCTTTGGGGGCCCCCGAAAGCTTTATGATATTTATGCTAACTTGCACAAATTTGTAATTCCTGACCACCAGTTTGATGCTTATTCATACAATACAATGGGTAATACTTGTGCAAGATCAACAGAGCATTCTATTCCCTACTCTTAATTCTGTATGACCTAGAGGCAAGCTATCTTCAGCAAGTAATAGATAATATATAAAATCAAATATTCCTTGAACTTTGAAAATTCCAGGACATCCAATGCATTCTTTGTCTTTGTGTGTATGCAGGATTCTCTAGCACATTCATAGCAACTCTGGGGCACTGAGCTAAAGAACCTGACCTTGTGTTAACAACGCCCAGAAAGTTGGTGTGAGGGTGGACCCTTAAGCTTTCACTATCTTTCTTTGAAAACACCTGATTGTGAAGATCAGCCCTGGGACACATCTGGTGGTACACATTTTATGCACAGGCAAAAACTGAGACTTCCTGTTGAATCTCTCTGCACTTTCCAGAGACACACTCAATGGGTATGTACCTTCTCACCTTCATAAAAGCACCAGTGAGCATCATCAGAAAGCAAGGAATGAGACAGAGATATAAATTGAAAGTAATCGTGCAAGAAATCATATAACAAATAAGCAAGATTTAGAGTTTTTTAAAGGCAACCACCATTAATGTTAACTTCCTTGAATTCTCTACATTATGCAAGATAACTGTTTTTTATTTTAACATTAAAAGATAATATAGTTGAAAGAATCACAAAGAAATCATTACAATTATAAATTATTTCATCAGAATTTTCTTAAGTTATTTGTAAAGCATCTTGCTGACTAGATGCTCACTATAGAAGAGACTGTAGATTTTTCTCTCCATGAGGTGGAAAGTACAGTATCTGAGTCAAGACTTAGAAGCCAGTGCCACCTGGTTTGAATCTTGGATCTGCCACTTACCACCTATGGCTTGAACAAGGAAAATAACCTCTCTCTATGCCTCAGTTTCCACAGCTGTAAAATAGGGATAATAATAATACATACCTAAAGCGGTTATTCTTAAGGATCTAGTGAATTAATAAGCATGAAACACCTGGAAATACATGAGTAGTACTAAGCACTCAATTTACACTGGCTGTTATCAGTATTGCCCTTATACTTTATGGAGGTTGACTTACTTGTGGTCATATTACAATTTATTATAGAACAGTCTTCTTTAAACCCAACTTTCAGAGCATCTGAAAGCCAAGTTTTAGTTCCAGCTTAAAATTTATTTTCCTAATAGAATAACTTTAAAAATTATTTATGGAGACTTGCAAACACAAGCTTACTCATGTTATAGCCTGAGAGCACGTGCGCGCGCACGCACACACACACACACACACACACACACACACACACACACACACAGAGAATAGTAATACCTCACAGACCAGTGCTGGAAGTTGCCCCACAAGGGATTTGCCAAAAAGGAAGCTAAATGTGACCCACTACTCTAGTGAGAGATCTTACCATTCAGAACAGAATAACCTGAGAACAAAATAATGCAGAAAGCAGCCCAGAGTTTCCTTTGTCTTTCCTTGGGTAAAATCAATTCCGTTATTATCCACAGTTGGGTACAGAATAGCATACGAACAGCGTGGCTTCCGCCAGCAATACCGCTCAGAGTGGTTTGCATGTGCAAATATTCTACACCCTGATTTACTCAGCATTGCCAAGAGAGAAAAGGGGAGATCCATCTTAGGTAGGAAAATTTATTCTAAGGAACTCTTAAGACAGTAGAAAAGACGAGAGAAGAAAAATCGGGGTGAATTCATAGAGAACCAAGTATGCTAAGCTGCCCTGAGCCTCAGGCATAGAGTCCAAGGTGATAAGCCATATTGCCAGGCCTAATATCTTCCTCTCTGCTCTTTTATGGGACGGGGGGTGGGGCGGAGTTGTTTAGCCATATTTCCTATGCCTGAAGGGGAGCTGGACCACGTACACAATGTTGCGCATCAGAGTGAAATAGAAAAATCTTCCCAAAGAAAGTAGGCAGACTTGTGAATGTGGTATTGCGGAACCCATAAAATAGACTGACAGTGATTGAAAGCAAGAAAATGACTTGGTCTTTCTTAAAGCTACAACAATTAGGCAATTGAGCTAACTAATAGTATCTGAGGAGATGTAAATAAGTTTTTTTAAAAATTTTTATTAACAAAGGGAGTGAGCAAATTTCAGCCCAGGTAGAAGCAGGTAAATGATTCCTCCCCAAAGGCAGAGTGAAGATTTCTCAAATGAGCTTCCTCCTCAAAGAGACAGAAGTGAAATATATGAAGCAAGATGACAATATGCTGTTGCCTAAATGTAGGCAGGGATGGTATCCTATTCTATAGACCACGCTGTGAGTAACTGAATGCAAGACAAAGCAAAAATATAGAAAAGGCCACTCAGTAACAGAAGCATAAAAATGCAGTGTGTGTAACAGTACTGAGAAGGGTACAGCTCGGCAGAACTGATTAATAAGGAGAGCGGTGAGCAGAACAGAGTGGATTTGCAGAGATTAGGATGTAGCAAGCTTTGTCCAGAAGACTGTATAAAGTTCTTATTGGCCTTGAATCCAAAAGTAGGTAAAAAACCTACCTCCCATCGTGAAAGCCCCCCTGTGATCTTTTGGTATATCTTCGTCAAGCAACTTATCTTTTCCCATAAGACATTTAAAAAATAAAGTTTATAATGATATTTGTATTCTCCTATGCCAGCCATTCTCTATGGTACCTCTCCTTTCGAATGGGGTTAAGGGGAAGGAACACATGGTAGTTTTGATGTTACAGCAGGACAGAGACAGACCTTAAAAACAAAACAAAACAATTTCATCCACAATAGCTGAGATCTCGGAAAACACAGAGCTTGATAAAGCCTAAAGGTCAGGTTCCAGGATGAGTAAGAACAAGAGTCAGAAATGGAAGATTGCCATGTGGGTGTCAAGAACCTGGGCATCTGCATGTCCGAACTCTAAAGACTCCACACTATTGTGAAGGGCATCACCACTTCCTCCAGTTCCAGGCAACAGCTGATAATTTTGGGAAGGGATAAAGAAAAAGAAAGAGCCAGCCTACAAGCCCTCAGGAATCCCAAAGCAAAGGTGATGTTTAAGAAACATGGAAGTACAGGCAACAACTGACAATGGTCATGGCTTGGGCAAGCAGAAAGCACCTCAATCTGTGGGCTTCTCTAGGATAATCACAAGATAAGGTGAGAGACCATCATTAAAGGGACAATTTGAGGCTATGAGAGCTACTCCACCACAGACTGGGGGGTCCCCTTCTCTGTTTTAATCTGAGAGTTCTGAAGCCACTTCTGTGGTCAGGGCTCTAATTTCTTCTGCAGGGACTTTGGAGTGTTGATGTTAGGCTAGGTGTCAGTGTCTTTAGTGATGGGCAGGAGAAGAAAAAAATAGTTCTTTGACCTTTACCAAGGTAGACATCTATGCCTCAGATTCAGAAACAGAAGCTCCAGGGACAGAAGGAAGCCAAAGGACTCCTGCAGTTGTGTTCACAGATCACCCGCACTGGGTGCTCCTGGAGGTAATGATGACTAATTAGGCCAGCAAGACAGAAAAATAAATCAATAGAAAGAGAAGCGTGTATTTATAGGAATGCAAATGCAACTCAAAATCAGGAAACCTTGGCCAAGAACAGTTCTCAAACCTTTCACTGGTTGAAAGTCAAGGAAAGAGAAGGGAAGATTTCCCCACAACAGTCAATCCAGAATTGGCCAAGAAGTAGAGGGAACTGCCGTGCCTGTGAGGGGAAAGCACTACGTACCTCATGGAGCCTCAGGCCCGGCCGCTTCCTTTTCTCATCTCGACTTCCTTGGTATGTTCTTTCCTCTGTTTTTTAGGAAAATTTTTTTAAAAATAAGAAAAAAATACATACATATATATATACTTATATACACATACATTTGCGTGTTTATCATATTCTTTTCTATAAATGGAAATAAAGACAAAAGAAAAGTCTAATTTGCAGTTCAGTTTTCCAGCCTCAGTTCTGGCTCACCAATGAATCTTCTTATATACAAAGCTGACTGGAGGGAGGGGTGGGATTGAATAACAAATTTATGTGATACAATCACATCATTTACAATCACATAATGGACCATATCCCAATTTTCAAAAGGCATAAAGTATCCTCATTAATACGATAAGTGCAGCAGTCAAATCAGCACTGTGATTTTATCAGGGTTTTTGACTGTACATGAATTAGAATGTAAAATGCATACAGAATTTTTAATGGGAAGGCTTTAACATTCACTGAATGTATTTCTTACTGTCATTTGCATCACATTAAAGTGAAATTCGACATAAAAGGATAAAGAAAATATGTCCTAAATTACAGTTTTTCCATAGTTGTCATGTCCACACATAGAAAAAACTGATTCATAAGCTTGAACACGATCCTCAATCTGCAAAAGCTGCACTGGTTCCCTATCTGTCTGTGGGTTTTATGTGGCCATCAGGACTGGGTAGAGCTCAAGAAGGTCAGATTGTCAGGACAAAGCTAATAAAGATCATGGGGGTAGGGGGGTCAGCTCAGAAGAGCAGATGATTGTATTCACTGTCTCTTATTCTAGTAAGTTATTAAACACTGTGACTGCATTTTTCATTCCATACAAGACTACTGAGAAGTCACTCATATTCCTTGGAAGTATTTTGTTGCTCCTTTAGAAAGCTTCCGTCTTCCACTGAGTTCACTTCAATAGAGTTTATGGACCTAGACAGAATGTTGTAGAAACCCAGTTCTGTAGATTTCACCCTGAATGGGTATGCATACATTGCCATGTACCTGGGATATACATATTAAACCTGTGCATGCCTTCTCGTATGTTGAAATATGATCCATGCGTCATAAGTGAGTGTCACGGTAATGGCAATTGGGAAAGTGTGCCTCGTGGCTTCTATACACTGAGGCAAAAAAGCAACTTGTCATTTCTCATTAACCTCACATCGCACACAGAGAAGTTAGTGACTGGTACACGGCAGCTGACACAGAATCCTGAGAATCTGAGAAAGAATGTTATATGTTCTAGAAGAGGCTAAGGTGTCACCTGCCGGACTCCAATAGACTAGGAATGGTGTATACTCGCTGCATACAGACTGACTACCTCTCCACTGGCCAGCACACCTGGTCCAGGCATGGGAATTCATACTCTGCATGGCATAGCTCTGTTATCATTTTAACTCTAAATAAAGAGAGGATGCTTCGATCCCTGGTTGGGGAACTAAGATCCCACATGCCACGGAGTGCAGCCAAAATCTAAAAAAAAAAGCCTTAACTTTTATGGGGATTCCCCTGGCAGTCCGGTCCAGTGGTTAAGACTTCGCCTTCCAATGCAGGGGGTGTGGGTTTAATCCCTGGTCAGGGAACTAGATCCCACATGCATGCTGCAACCAAGAGTTCACACGCCACAACTAAGGAGCCCACCCGCCTGCAGCAACTAAGACCCGGCGCAACCGAATAAATATATTTTAGAAAAAGACTTTTAAAATGGTATACATCAAAGACAATCTTTGAAAAAAAAAAAGAGAGCATGCTACCATTCACCCATTAGAAAGACGTGCATGGAACTTGGGGTTAAATAATTTGAATTCACAACAAATCCTGCAAGCCTATTTTGCTCCTTAAAAAAACATTTTATGTAGGTACATGGCACAGGCCCACTGGAATGAATGGACTTCAAAATGGCCAATTATCCATTTTAGTCATTTTATCTTTAATACTTTGTTTAAATACTTTATCTTTGATACAAATCAAAGACTGCATAGACTAGTGTTTGTCATTAATGGCCACATATTGCTGTCAATTCTGGTTCATCTCCCTTGAATATACATAGATTGTATATATCTTATACTATTGTTAGGAAAATGCACCAATGCCCTTCCACATCTAGAAAGTTTTCAAACATTTACAATGGCCACAGATTTTACCCTAAGTCCCTGTCTTTTCTTTTCTTTTTCGTTTTCTTTTCTCTCTCTCCTTCTTTCTTGCTTTCTTCTTTCCTCCCTCCCTCCCTCCCTCTCTCTCTTCCTTCCTTCCTTTTCTTTGTATTAACATAGGAATTGGAATTTGGCCCCCAAAAAGGGAAATATTCAGGTGTCTGGTCCATTTTCAGCCATGACCAAATTGTCCTCTTTAATACCTAAAATACTTCAAATGACCAGAGCCTTGTGAAGAAGCCATTTATGAACTGATGGATCTTAAAATTAGCAGAAATTTTCTGATAACACTATTACTCGATGCAATGATTTCTGTCCCAAAATGTATGCGTATTACCATTATAGACTTTATAACGCCCTTTTAGTGGGCAGTTCACCTGTTAGACTCCTGGCCCCAGCTGCTCAGAGGCTGGGAGAGCATTAGCAAGTTTCTTACCCTCTCTGAGGAACAGTTTGCTCATTTATAAAGAGGGAATAATAATATTTAATGTACTGACTTATTATGACTATGAAATAGGATGATGTACATCAAGGATGTGGAGTAGTTCCAGGCACAATGGAAACAGATCATGCAAGTTTGACTGACCATGCAAGGCAGACATTTTACTTCATTTTTGCCAAAAGATACGTGTCCACACATTTTGTAAGAATCAAATTAGATGCTATGAAACCTGATTTCCATCTGTGGATTTCCATCCATGATGACTGTGTAAGTTCAGGTAAGAGAACCACCTTCTTCTCCAATAAAATTAGGATAACTATCTTTAACTGCTTTTCCAGTCCCTACTGACTCCCAGGAGATGTTACTAAAATTCAGAAATTAAGAGAATACTATGTTCCTTTTTTATTATTTGATTTTGTTTAGTAAAATTGTGTAGATTTAAGGTATACAACATCATGATTTGATATGCATATACACAGTGAACTGATGACTACAGTCAAGCTAATAAACATATTTTCTCCTCATATAGTTACCAGTTTTTGTGTGTGTGATGAGGGCACCTGAAATCCACTCTCGTAGCGTATTCACAGTGTTCAATACCTTATTTTAATTATAGTTATCATGCTGTACATTTAATATTATATTTTTTATTGCTTATCAGGACTCAGAGAACACAATTTATTTAAATACCTTCTATCACACTCTTTGTTTTTCCATAATTTCATCAGGAACATAGTTACAAGTTGATCATTTAGGCTGCTATTTCTTTGACTTAAAAAAAAAAAGAAAGGCACAAAGTTTTCTAGTTCTAACTCACCTCCTAACTCACCTTCCCCATAATACAAATACATTTTTACCTAATTTATACAGAGAGAGAATGTATTCTTCCTGTGACAATATGCCTGCGTAAATAATAGCAAAATAGATCAATATTTCCTCAAATTCCACATCTGTTGCACAACACCAGGTATGTCTAAGTCATTGCCTTCCACCTGGAGATGAAATCAGTCATCTGTCTCAATGGAGTCAAATTTATGCCTCTATTTTTTCCTTCCTTTTAAACGCATGCTGTTTGTTTTACAGGATCTTATTACCGATGCTTCGTTGTTTTCACATTTTCTGCTTGTAAGAATGGTCCTAGTAAACATACAGTTCAGATGCATTACAACCTCAAAGATCTCGTGTCTCTAAAATGACTGACTACTTAAATCACTGAGGCATGATAGTCTAACTTATGTTACTCATTGTTTCATCTCTTCTTTACTGGAAAGAAATTGCTAATTTGTAATATTTATAATATACTTACCTAATTTGCTAAGTAAGTTTTCATTAAATTGCTTTCACCTTTCTTTGAGGCTTTGCCTACAAAAAGATGGGATTGGGAGACTGATCTAAATCAGCTATGCTACACTAATTTACCTGAACTTGAATTTGTATTAACTCCTTACCATTCAATTGTTCAAGTTCAAACTTTTCCCAATAAAATTTATTTCTATAAGTAGACAAAGTCATAGGTTTGATCCTGGCAGAAATGAGGACTTATAGTTTTCTATTCAACAATTTTTAAAAGTAACAGAAAAGTTAAGAACCAAAACTGTAAGTCACTTCATTCATGTACAGCTTTATCTCAATCTCATTGTTTATACAACATATTTGTATAATGATAAATAATTTGGGTCTTCATTGGGCTTCACCAACTCTCAAAACTTTGATTTCTCAGACCATGCTTTCGAAAAATCTTCTGAACATACTCTTAAAAAGACCATATCTATCTATCTATCTATATCTGTATCTATCTATATCTATCTCTCTCTATATATCTCTCCACTTTTCTTTTTCCAGGTGACAGATGTTTTGTTTTGTTTTCCATTCTCTCAATCATTCTCTCATTCTACCAGTCTAATAATTTTGATCCATTTCCCTTGGTTTATTGTAATGACTCAGTCGTTTTTTGAGAAATGAGTCTTCAACAGAAGACTTTTTATCTCATGTGTTGTATTGTGATTGACTTCCTTCATTTACACATCTGATCGACTCTTCTCTTCCATCCTTTAATTTTTGATAGGCTATGCATTATGACAGTAAGAGGGACCATCTATGATATGTCCATCAAGGACCAAGGAGCTAGTACACGTAGGGATGTCCTCTGCAGATTTATGGGGAAAGGTAGATGGTGGCTCATCCCCTGCCAGAAGAGTGGACAGAACTCTGCCTCACTCAGTGGATTCTAGAAGTGCTTTGGGATGACCCAGGAGCAGGAGAACGGGCGTCAGTCTATACTCATTGCATTCATACATTTTTCTTTCAGACAGCTCATATAATGTTTGCAGACGCTTTAATCAAAAAGAATTGACCTTTACAGATTTCATATTCCCTCCAAGCCCCAAGCTCTATTCTACAGTTGTGGAAATTTCCTAAAAGCATCAAAGTGCTGAACAACAGAACCTAAGCAAAACCTCAAATTTCCCTATTGCTCCACAACTTCTGTCTTTCTAGACTCTGCTGGAACCCTGCAGCAATAAACTTTTACAGTCCATCAGTCCCCATTTCTAAATATGAAAAAGGCCAGAGAAGTCTGTCCTGTTTTGAAGTCTCAGCCTCCCAGGTCATGAAACTGTCCTTCTCCTTATCGTAAGTAGATTTATGCTTTACTCAATTCCATATCCAGCAATTCATCTCATAGTCAAGGTACACCATGAGGTATAATACTTTAAATGCATTTATGTGAATGTATGGCATTTTCTTTCTTACCCTCCCACAAGAGCATATATAGAAGAGGACTGTTGTCATTACTTATGTTTATTCCTCCTGCCTACATCCAGAGAATTTCCCAACTAGTGCAGTTGAAGTCTATACAACCTAGCAAACTTGCTACATATTACCTTCATCCCAGTCAATTCCTCTTTCATTGCAGGCACCAGTGCATTGACACTGACACACTGATGTTCTCCTTGTGAGAATTAGCCTATCACATTCATTTACATCCACTTAATTGCTGCTGCTATTGTTTAGTCTGTTAACCTCCAGCTAGGGTGCAATTCACGTGAACGCTGGGGAAGCACAACCATTCGATTAGTTCTGCAAAGTAGATTAAAATCTTCTGACTAATTGGAGACTGTCCATACTGCTGCCTTCCCCCCAGTTCTAGGGTGAACAAATGTCATGTCTTCAAAGGAGGGCTCTTAGCTGGAATACAGAAGGCTTGACCGGACCCAACAGCATTTTTAGAGCATGTCTGTGTACAGGGCACTGTGCCGGGCACTATGCCAGCAATTGTCACCAATCTGGTCTCTGCCTGCAACCTGCAACTAGTCTTTTGATTGGCAGTTCGCCTTCTTCCATTTCATAAGGAGCACACGCACACTGGAGAAACTCCAACTTGGTATGTGGCGAAAGCATTGGTATCTCAAATTGGTAGGAATTTTCATTTTGAAACACAGGCACCGAAGAAAATCTATATGAAACAGTTTGTCTAGTTTGGGAGAAAATGAGGATTAAGAGTATAATAGATTGACATATATACACTAATATGTACAAAATAGATAACTAATAAGAACCTGCTGTATAATTTAAAACATAATCATAATAAACTGTAACATAAAGGTAGGAAGAAAAGAAGAATATGAGAGTCTCGCTGGATCCAAAGCATAAGGCCACGTTTAACATAGCTAATTTATTCAGAGCCTATCTCTGATGTGATGGCAAGCATGCTTTGGTAACTAAGCAGGTGCATGGTTGTAGGCAACGAAGTCCCAACGCTTCCCCTGGTAACATGTTATCACCGTGTATACATTAAGCTGAGGTGTTTTAAGATGTTTAATTACATTTTATCTAAAGAAGATAGAAAGATTACCTAACCACTCCAGGAATTCTAAGAAATCACAGTAGGTCAAATTTCTTCATTTAATCTAACATGTCTGTCCCAATTTGGTTTCAATCTACCTCTGCAGCATATATGCTCAAAAATCCGGGCACTAAAAACTAGTAACCCTTCCTCAAATGTATCAGATTTTCTTATGGCCTGATGTCTTTATGTTGTTCCGGGTTATCTGAGGTTCGTTATAAAAATTCTAAACGCATATAGGAAGAAGTTCTTACATTGACCGGAAGAGTCAACATAAGGAATGACCTAGAAACACACCAGGTGCTTTACAGAAATTAAATCTCTGAATCACCCCAACAGACATGCAGAAAGCTGTCATACCTGTTTACTGGCAGACTGAGGCTCTGAAAGGTTGAGTGACCTATGAGAGGTGACACAGTCATGAACAAAGCATTGAACCGAAATCCGGTTCTGTGTGACTCCAAACTTAACTTTTTCTGACTACATCAGGGAGGTGTTCTGTAAGAAGAGGGAAATCTTGCATTGCAACTTGAAGAAGGTGTTAAGTGCACACAAGGCAGACAAGAAGGAAGTCAACATTTGTAGAGAGGAAACCTTCCTGTCTCACCAGATGTAGGTGGTGGGTCACAAGAGCACTGGGCAGTTGACAGAGGAAGATGAGGGAAAATAGTGATAGAAATTGCTCAGATCACGTGACCTCTCTGAGGGCAAATCAAAAACTGGTACCCACGCACCAGCTGGAGAATTTCAAGCAGTCTGCGGAGAGGATAAAGGAGAGACTGAGACTGACTAGGGATCCAGGGATTCTAGGACTTAATGACCATACTGCTGACTCTCTCCTCTGAAGATGCCAAAGAGGAAAGCATTTCATTACATTGTCTCTATAGGCGGCAGAAGTGGTAATTACACAGCAGATCATAAAGTAGACACCTTAGGACAAAAGGATCTGGCTGATTCATCAGTGTTTTGTCCCTCTGACCTCTGTTTTACCTTTACTTTGCACATGAAGGAGAATGAAGGAGATAAGCAAGAGCGAGAAGGACACACCTTTTTGGAAGAAAGTCACAAAGCAAGGATTACCCCTAACAGTTGAAGTGTCCGGAGGAAGACCACAAGGCCCATATACTATATATGAAAATATTTTAACATTACAAAGCAATCTAGTAAACTGTTGACAAAAATAGGTTCTATCCTCCTATCTTGATTAATATACTGTAATAACAATGAAGAAGTCCAGCTGTCAGTTTAGAATCTTCGGGCTTCTTGGAGTTCTGTGCTGGAATTGACAGAAGAGGGAAAACTTATACCAGCCCCTGACCCGCCTCCTTCTCTTCCCATCCCTGCACGGGGAGGGTGTTCCTGTGTGTGTGGACACGTCTTCCTACATTTCCATGCTCAGGGCATACCCAGCTCTCAGGGGTGCAAAGGCCACAGGTAAGGTCAACTTCTAAGAGAATGGACTAAGGGAAAAGGCCTGCACAGGACGTAGAAGTGGACTTGGGGCCATTTGGGCAGGAATTTAGGGGTCTGGTATATTCAGAGCTTGGCCTAGAAGGGGGCAGGTGTTCAGGATCTGGTTGGGAAAGTCCTTTGGTACTTTGGATACTTGACCCCTTAAGGAGGAGGAACAAAGTGGGCTCAGTAAAGCACGGGACACAAGGCAGGGGCAGCTTTTGCCTGGGTCTGAAAACAGTATTGCACAAAGAAGTAAAAAGAATACCTTCCTACAACCCGTATGTACTGTTTTGGCACCAAAGCTTCTCGTTGGTGCTTCACTAGCCTGGCACAGTCTCAGGTGGCCCCAGTCATGTCACAGCACATGGCAGCCCTGCATTAGGCATAGTCTTCAATAAGAGTCCTTGAAAAGTTGTTATGAGTTTTAATGTTAATCTTTTTAAATTTCAAGCAGCTCAAAATCTTTCAAACTCTCATGCAGCAGTCCACATTATCCATACCTACCAGCTCATACACAAAGATTCAAATTGCCTTAAAACAATGGAAAAATTTTGAGACGCCCCTTAGTTTCTCCATTGACAACACACACACACACACACACACACACACACACACACACACACACACACAGTTTAACTAGCTATTCAATACTGTCCTATGTAAAGGCTGAAATTCACCAGAAAATTGAACCTAAGAAGCCTTAGCTTCTGTCTTAGCTTACTGGCCTGGCCACACAGTTCACTCAACCAGAAAACTCTCAATCAGTTCAAAATGGAGAGCTTTCCTCTACAAACTCACTCTACAAATTGTGTTAGGTTCCACATCACATCTACCCTCCTGCAGCCCTAGTGGACAGAACAAGTTTCTCTGAGAGGATCATTTCTGTTAACCAAACTTTAAGTTCTTTTCCCAGATCCCTAACATGATTTGACTGAATTTCTTGAAGCTTCTGTGTGTAAAGGTTGCAGAATGTCAATTCTCTAGCGATGGGATTTGGAAAAGGGACCGAAACCCAGAGCCTTTATTCAGAGTATGTGAGGAACCACCTTTATTACTAAGTATTCCATACAATGATATTATAGCTATTTGCCATGTTCCTTTTATCCAAGGGTTTGACACAATTTCTCACCATTCTGAGACCTGCTCCAAAAATTATATCAATGATAATCAATAATATTTATTGAGAGCCTATGACGTTCCAGACATTGCGCTTGGTATTTTTCATAATAAGTTCTCTTCTAACCTTATGCCAACCTTATGAAATGGTTATGGTTATTATTTTTTACTATTATCATTGTTCCTGTTATTGTTATTATTGATATTATTATTTTTACACCTTTATTGGAACATTACTGATATTATCATTATAAAGATGAGAAAACTGAGGCTTGGAGAAGCTAAGTAAGTTGTCTAAAGTCACATAGCTAATAAGTGGCAGGACCCTGAGTCAAAACCAGACGTTATAACAGATTGCAGAGGCTTTCTATTTCATGACACAAATACCCAACTGCGTTTGTAAAGCAAATTTCTAGGAGACACAAAGACAGGCAAACATTCTTCTACCTCTTCAGTCCTTAACCTGGAAAGAAATTAAAGGAGACAGTACCAAAGTGGAGTAACAAGAACCATATAATTTCCCGTCCCACCTGAAACAACTAAAAATAGAGAAGAATTTATATATATATATTTGTAAAATGTATGTATTTTACATATATTTGTATTTTCCACAAAATATGTATAAATATATGTAAATTTATGTATATATATGTAAATTCTTCTTTATTTTAAAATATATATATATGCAGTTTTTAAGACATTAGACATTAAGTATCTAAAGTGAGTGATATCTGAGAGATAGAAAATCAATGAGATAAGTCCTAAGATTGCCTCAACTTACTGCCTTGCGAGAGTTCGTGGGCTATGGTACCGAGGAGAAACCATTTTACTCCTAGATATTTACTCAAGAAAAATAAAAGTGGATGTCCATACAAAGAGTTGCACGTGATGTTTAGAGCAACAGCTGTATTTGTAACAGCTAAAAACTAGAAACAACACAGATGGATAAGTACAATGTGGTATAGCTATACAATGGAATAGTACTCAGTAAAGAAAAAAAAAAGAATACTTTTTTGGCTCTTTTTAGACAAAAAGAGAGCATACTATATGGTTTCAATTTATATAAAATTCTAGAAAATGCAAATGAACCTAAAGGGACAGAAAGCAGATCTGTGGTTGCTTGAGTGCAGGAAAGAAGGATTACCAAGTGACACAAGGAACTTTGGGGGATGAGGGATATATTCACTACCTTGACTATGGTGGTGGTTTCATAGGTGCATATATTATGTCAAAACTTATCAAATTTTACACTTGAAATATGTGCAGTTTATTTTATGTCAAGTGTGCCTCAATAAAGCTGTTTAAGAATAGTTTAACAAGATGAAAGGTTTCTATCTTGTTTATATATTCCTTTTGGTTTCTTATCACTGAATACAAGCTTCATAAGAGCAGAGATATAGTTTATTTTGCTCATTTTGGATCTCTGGGATTAGGTGTTCCAATGATTACTTCTGAGTAACAATTATCCCAAAATACAGTGGCATAAAATGGCCATATGTCATGCTCATGGGATTCTTTGCATCAGGAATTAGGGCAGAGTTGGGATGGTACCTCTCTGCTCCATGGTGTTTGGGGTCCCAACAAAATTGCTGGGAACTGAAAGCATCAGGGCTCCTTTTAATCACCATGTAGTCAATCATGTGGTCTCTCCTACGTGGAGGCTCCAGGGGAGCCAGACTCCTTCCCTGTCACGTCTGGGCTCTCAAGATCTGGCTCCCAAAAGAGAGATACAGGAAGAAGCTGTGTCACCTTTTAGTGACCTAGCTCCAGAAGTCCCAAAGGATCTCTGTCATCACATTATTTTTAGTTAAAGCAGTTATCAAGACCTGCCCAGGTTTAAGGTAAGAGAACATAGACCCCACCTCTCAGTGGGGGAACTCGCAACATATTTGTCAACATTTTAAGAAGAGCATGTGGGAAGGCATATATATTGGTTCAGCCACCTTTGAACAATTCAGTATGCTACACGGTGTTTGTATCATAAAATGAATATATGAACAGGAGTTAGTCATTTCAACTTGGTTTGCAGTCTTACGTGCTACATAAAATTAAATTCAGGCATCCATTCCATAGACAGTTGGAATGCATCTTTTTATATAATGTGGATTCAGAGAAAAATGTTATAACCTACACCTTGGATGGAAAAGCTTATATTTTAATAAGATAAATATATGAGAAAAGATAAAGAGAAAAACATAGGTAATGGCAACTTGTCATAGAAGGTTTAAAACATAGGGGAAGGTATTTAATACTATCAGGGCTTTGAGAGGGCAAGGACTACTACCAGCTGAAGAAGCCAGTAACTGCTGCATGAAATGTGTGCTACCAGTACTAGAACTTGAAAGATTACTAAGCAGAAGATGCTGGAAGACAGGTGTTGAAAGTAAGGAAGTCAACAGAAGAGTTTGGTGAAGAAGCTCTCCAAGCCCAGCACATTATCTGAAACCAAGAACCCTGTGGAGCAACAGATTCTACACCCCACTTCCAAGATGTTTTAATTTATTAAATGCTCTCCCCTGCCAGAAAATCTGGATGATCAATCAGATTTTAGAACTACTGAGCCATAGGGTTTACATAGATGGGAGTAAAGATATCTATACAAAAAGGTTGGGCCCTCGGGCTTCCCTGGTGGCGCAGTGGTTGAGAACCTGCCTGCCAATGCAGGGGACACGGGTTCGGGCCCTGGTCTGGGAGGATCCCACATGCCGCGGAGCAACTGGGCCCATGAGCCAAAACTACTGAGCCTGCGCGTCTGGAGCCTGTGCTCCGCAACGGAAGAGGCCGCGATAGTGAGAGGCCCGCGCACCGCGATGAAGAGTGGCCCCCGCTTGCCACAACTGGAGAAAGCCCTCGCACAGAAACGAAGACCCAACACAGCCATAAATAAATAATTAAAAAAAAAAAAAAAAAAAGGTTGGGCCCAAATTATAGAAGACTTGGGATATGAGTCAGTTGGTCTGCAATAGGTGCCAATGATTATTTCACCTATATTATCACAGGACCACGCTTTCAGCTAAATCTAACCTTGCACAGGGTTGACAAATCAGATTATAAATTAGCAAATGAAAAATGATAAACAATAGTAGCATTACATACGTGAGGATACTTAGACAAGCCTACAGTGTGACTTTAAATTTTAGTGTTTTAAACATGCAATTTTAGAGCCAGGAGAAAGCTTAGCAGTCTTTTAAGTCATTTTCTTAAGGTCACAGACCTATTTATTTCTTCCCTAAAAGTATGTATGAAGTTTACTGATAGGCACCCTTATATTCTATGTGGAGGAGACAGTGAAAGCTGGTTTCACAGGGATAGTTTTATTGGAGAAATACTTTGTGATATGGAATGAAAGGTGCCTTAGACACGTAAGATGTTATGCCTATCATACTGCTGTCATATTATTTATAAAGCAGAGGCTTTTTGTATCACTTTAAAAAAAATAAATTTACTTATTTGTTTATTTATATTTGGCTGCGTTGGGTCTTCGTTGCTGTGCGTGGGCTTTCTCTAATTGCAGCGAGCAGGGGCTACTCTTTGTTGTGGTGCACGGGCTCTAAGCACGCGGGCTTCAGTAGTTGCAGCACATGGGCTCAGTAGCTGTGGCTCGCGGGCTCTAGAGTGCAGGCTCAGTAGTTGTGGCACACGGGCTTAGTTGCTCTGTGGCATGTGGGATCTTCCCAGACCAGGGCTTGAACCCAAATCCCCTGCATTGGCAGGCGGATTCTCAACCACTGTGCCACCAGGGAAGCCCTTGTATCACTTTTGTGCACTGGTAGATTTTGGCAGTTCTGTGGTTTCCTTTGGTACATGATTTATTGTGTCAACTAATCCTGAAAAAAAAAATCTGCAGTAAATAAGTGGATAAATTGACATTGGTCCAGCAAGACAGTTTGGTATGAAATTTAAGTTCATTTGCACAAAATGACAGCAACAGGAGAAATGCATTCATTGTTTGCCAGTTTTGAATAGCTAAGTCTGTTCTTTACCAAAATTTCTAATTTCTAATTGGGATTCTAGGTAATATTTCTCTCTCTCTCTTTCTCTCTGAATGGCATCTGTGGGTCTCTTTTGATAATGAATACGCCAAGGGACCCAGAGTTAACTCTAGGCCTCATAACTAGGAACATTTCCATCAAAGATGGTTTGTTAATAATAAAGTAAGGAAGGAAAAAAGCTATTTGCTTCTTTTGTGTCTCTGACCCTCCCTTGGTCCTGCCAGGCCTGCCTCAGCATCAGCAGAGTTCAGTGGTAATTAAAGCAACAGTGTTGTGAAAAAAGTGTGAATTACTTTTACGGGAAGACTTGGATGTTGTTAGTGACTGACAAAGCACAGCAGGGGGCTCTGCTGGATATTAAAGAGTGATGGTAGTCCCTGGGTTGTAAGGTGGCTTTTCAGCACAATACAAAATTGTGACTTTTCACAAGTTGATATCTCTGGAACCATTCAAGTTATCAGCTTAAAATTTAGAATTTTTTTCCTTTGGCAAGGTTGTGGAGCAAAACTCTGTCACATTTCATGAAATATGGTATGGTGGTTGGAATGATGGAGAGCTAAAGTATATTTTCTTTCTTTTCTTCTGCAGGATTTTTGACTTTATTATGGAATTATTTCAACCTTGAAGATTGTTGAAAATAGTGAGGAAAAAGCTATAAAGGATCATATGTTCAACCCTCTCTTGGCAAGTTATTTTAATGTCAACTACCTAGGCTTTCTGTTTCTGTCATTTTCAAAGAAAAAGGAAGTACAAACCAGCACTCTGTTGACAATGCCAAGGAATGCCAACTCTGCACTCTCAACGCTGGGGTATAAATATCCACATGGATGGTGAGCTCATGTGAGCAGAGCCAGCCAGGAAAAGTTCTGATTTGCGCTTTATCGCTGCAAATCATGTTAAGCCACCTCCCACACAGGTATGCTATAATGTTGATTCTGTTCCTTATCCAGTGAGAAAAAATGTCCTTAGCCAAATCCAATAAACCACCTTCTGCAGACGTGAAGCAGAAGCATAAAATAGCTATTAATCACTTGCTATTTTATAAACTAACAGACACTACCGGTGTTCCTGAATCAGGTTCCTAGAGCACACACGGATTCTATGTTACAGCATACACCAACAGACCGGGGCAGCCTGCCTTGGTACAAGAAAGGATAAAAATGCAACTGGAGGGCAGTGGGAAATATGTATGTAATGTGAGCCTGGATTAGTGTTAGATTTCTAATGTAAATAAGAAATATACCAGAGAAATATAATATACTGGAGAACACATATGTTCTCTATTGTTGATCACTTTTTTTCCTTAAGTGAATGGACTGAGATGATAAGTGAAATTCCTGCCATTGGCATATTTTCAGTAACCCTGGAAACATCTAATAGCAGTGGGACACCTTGTGGATCAATGACACAGCAGAGAAGAAAGCAGTATTGTATAGTGGAGGACAACACAGACATTGAAGACCTGATGTCCTCATAGACTGTGCAACCACAACTTCCTCATGTGTAAAAGGGGTTTAATAACCAAAAACCACCTTACTTTGAAGATTGAGTTAATATTTAAAAATTGTTGAGCAAAACGCCATAGACATGATCTGATAAAAGCTGTTACTATCATCAGCATCTTTATCATCATCAGCATCATCAAACTCAGTGCTATTATGCAGCAAGGTGAGTCTGGGAATTCACTTTGCTTTTAGATATACTGATTTTGTTTGATTTACCAAGCAGTGGGGTAGTACTTTTAAAGCAGTGCAAGGTTACAAAAATGGCATTTAGGGGATGAGACTGTGACATGCCAAACAATAGACTGTTTAAATAGACAACAATGATATAAACAGAATAAGTGGGGTGCTCCAAATGACATTCTTTCACCCCACTAGTGCAAAGTTTAATTAGTATGTAAATAGCATACTCATTTACAATTGACATAATGCCACCTCTTTTTCATGCCAAGCTGTCAGGGCCTATGAAACTGCAAAATTCCTGACACTAAACATTTGTTGTAAACTGATCCTTCCAAAAGTAACTTAGCTAAAGCAGAAAAGGCAGGAAAGGTGATAATTGTGTTTTTTTAAGCCATTTCTCCTTTCTTTCTTTCAGAAAAAAGGGTCCAAACTGCTTTTGGGGAGAAATTCACCACATTCTATTGGGCTGAGGGTAAATTCAGAAAAAAAAAAAAATTAAAAAAAAAAAACATATGAACCACCAACCCCAGAGTGATGAAAAGCAAAATGGGTAAGGAAAAAAATACCCTCAATTGACACAGCTATTTTCATCACATCAAATCAGCCATCTGTTCTTGACATAGTTTATTATCATTAGGAAGATTTTCTCAATTCAGACATGGTGATGAGGAAAGATGAAGAATTAACCAGATAAATAGCCAATTTGGAAAATTCAGGCTGAGACCCTTTTCCTCAATTTCCAGCCCCTCTTTTCTCCCTGCTCCATCATCACACTCCAATTATTCCAAGAAAAGCTTCAATGACATGATCAGACATGTTTATGGTATTGTTTTTCTCCCACTTGCATAGGCATAACAAACTAAACACACTAGGTAACAAATGATTCAGAGGTGATCGACATTGTACAAAAAAATAATAATTTTCCATTGTTAAAAAGGGCTGCGTAAACTTAGAATGACTCGTGGCTACAGTTAAGGGGGAGGGAATTAAATACTCTGAACTGAAGTATAAAAATGCTGATGTTTTCGTCCTGAAATTTATTCATTAGAAATCCATCAATTTACCTTGGGATAAGAGTGTGTAGAGGAGAAAATGTTCTTTGAAATCATCACAAGGTAATTCCAACAGCTCCGTGTGGGATAATCTGGAAGGAATAAGTAAACATTGGACTCTCATAATAAGAAGAAAATGTTTAAATCGTATGTTTAATATTGACTTCATAAAGTGAGGTTGGAAATCCACAAAAGTTAAAAGCTCATAAATTTAGGAAAAAATAAAAGAAAACGCTTGACAAATTTCAACACAACTACTCAGAAAAATTAGTCGAGCTGGTTATTTTATCTACATAATGTCAAAAAACAAGTTTGATTCTCCTTAAATAGTTCACAAAATCATCATGTTAGAATTATACAAACCTAATCCACAGATTTGGATTATAATTAAAATCATCTTTTTGACTGAAAATTTTAAAATATGAATAGCAGTAACTATTGAAGTTCCACCATGCAAACTCCTTCATAAAGATACTTCTATCCTAACACCCAGGTTATTTTGTGTGTATATATCCTTTCTTTGATAACATTCTTGTGATCTTTTATTCTTATCTTTATACTTGTTACTAATTGTCAAACGTGTTATAACTCCTCATTCTTCATAACCTACTAGTCATCAATGTTGCTAGACTTTTCTTTAATGACACACTCTTTTCTTGATTTTTGTCTATGTCATACAATCCTGACTTTCCTCATAACTCTTAGAACGCTCTTGCTTTTTTTTTTTTTTCTCCAATAAAGCTAAGAATGGACATAATCATTCTACCACAGCATTCATCAATTCAACAAATGTCTGCTAAGAAACTACTATAAGCCAGGTGCTGTGCCAGGTGCTAGGGACACAATAGTGAGCCAAACAGATGTGGTCCTTGCCCTTATGGAACTTAACTTTCTACACCAGAGGTCAGCAAACTAAAGCCCTCAGGCCAAATCCAGCCAGTCACCTATTTTTGTAATAGGTTTTTACTGGAACACAGTCATGCCAATTTATTTGCCTATTGTCTGTGTCGCTTTTGGTCTATGAGGCACAGTTAAGTAGTTGCAACAGAGAACTTTGGCCCACAAAGCTTAAGATATCTACTCTCTGGTTCTTTACAAAAAAAGTTGGCTGACCCTGGTAGACTCCAGATCCATCTTCAACTGTTCTAGCTCTGCATACTTTCTCTCAGAGAGTGTATTTTTCATTACTTATGGTTTCAATTCTTTCTTCTATAGAAATGACTCCACAACCTCTATTTACAGTCATGACCTCTCTTTTGAACTTCAATCATAGATTTCTAACTGCCTACTCAGCATCCCCACCTACCCACCCACCAAAAGAATAAATCACCATTACTTCAAGGTAGCTAAGATTGACTTCATTTTTTCCCTAAAGCCAACTGTTTACTACATCAGGCACTCAATCACTAGGATCTGAAAATTTGGTGTCTTTATTTCCTTCCAACATCCAAGTAGCAAAAACTAAGAAAAAAACAAACTCACATATTCTTTACGTCTGTCAAATAGTTTTTGTTTCTATTGCCATCACCCCTATAGGCTTAAACCCCCAAACCTCATCCTTAGAATAATGTCATCACCAGTCTCCCTGTGGTCAGTCTCTTATGTCTCCAGTGATCTATCGGTCAGTGATCTATCTATACATCACTTTGTATATCACAGTCCTCCTCAGTAGCTCCCCATTACCAAGAGCAGGGTTGTCAAACTGTGGCTGAGACTGTCCCATGTGAGGATGCTGCAACATGACTTCAAGGGGCCCACAAGTCCCATTGGACACACTGAGAGTTTTCTGATGCTGAGTGTCCCGAGTAGATGCACCACTATCTCTATGTTTCAAAGGTACATAGATGTTTTTCTGATAATTAAAATACAAATTCGCTTCTTAAAATTACATTTCATCGTAACTTTTTCCCACTCTCTATTTTCCCCAGCAATTGATTCTAAAGGTGCAGCTACTTGTTCTCTGTATTTCATAATGAAAGGGTCCTCACTGGCCATTAAATACCTACTCTATCTTCAGAGAGGGTCTATTATCAATTCACAGTGTAACTATGGGAGGCTAGGACCTCAGCTGTTGGAGGGAAAAGTGAAAGGGTACAATAGCCTAAATGCAACTCTCTTCCTTTCCTCTCTCCTTGGATAAGAACTACAGACTTAGAGGACTTTGTGGGGTACAGAAAGGCCTTGGGGGGAAAAAAAGGCTGCTCAGGTCTAACTCAGTTCTAGACTTGAAAAGAAAGGAATACATGTATCCTGATGTTTCTACACTTTCCAGCTCTGGTGATCAGAGAGGGTAAGCAGATCAGGATTCAGGACAGAAGCTTCAATGAATGATATGTATTTGGCAGCGTTGTCCTCTCAGTCATACTTTTTAGAAACCTAAAAAAGGTGGTGGAAAAGAGAACATGTGTACAGATGTAACGCAGGGGCCTCTAAGTTCACATTTTTAGCCTTGCGGGATCAATTGCTTTCAGCTTAGCCCTTGTGCCAGGTCCCAGCTTTCTCTCCCACCACCTCCCTATGATCTGTCTGATACATGGTGGTGATTCTCCTCTCTGCCTGGCATGTTATGTCACTGTATCTCTGGCACCCAGTGCAGTGCTATCAACCAGCAAGCAGAGAGAAGCACAAAATTGTTTGTGTTGCCAATACCCCCTGGCTGCAGAGTAATCCTAAAGCTCTACCTTTTGTTCATGTGTTGATTAGTTTGTTATGGTAAACACTCAGGCTGATTTACAGAAACCATATCTCAGAATTCTCTCTAGCATCACAGAACTTAGAGGGAGGTAGAATGGGAAAGTGGGACAAGATTTGGGGGAAGAATTATATCTATCAGGTGTGAAACTTTGAGTTAGTTGATTTCTCAGAAATTCAGTCCCCTCTGTGGTAACTTGGAATAACCACTGTGACCTCATTTCAGTTATAATGACTACAGGAAATTAAGTATGTAAGGGTCCAGCGTGGTACTGATACATAGCTGGCACCCAACAGGCGTTTCAAGAAGAGGGAGGGATAGATGGGGATTTGGGACTAAAACAAGGCCCTTTATCCATATTCCACCTGCTTTAGTGTAGGTCTGAATTATGGTTAGCCTAGGATTACATTCCAAGGATATCTGCAGGGGCAAGTTGCTCTGATCCAGTCAAAGGGAATTCTTGGATCTGAGAGTGATTAACCAGGAGTGAATTAATATTTATTGAGCTCCTAGGGCACATCAGCCAGTCTAGCAGGTCTTTTATGTATGTTTTATTTCATACTCACAACTAGTCTCTGATATAGATAGGATTATTTCTCCTGTTTATGACCTTAAGAAAAATAAGGCCAGAGAGGTTCAGTAAATTCCTTGTATCCACTCAGTTATTAAACAGCAGAGGACTTGCAATCAGGTCTAGGTGATTCTAGAGCACTTCTGCTCCTTCTAAATCACCAACCTATCTCTCCTATAGACTCTTTATGAAGTCACCCTTATCAATGTTCATGGCCACTGTTCAACTTCCTTGTATATCATCATCCCTTTCTACATCCAACAGATTATTTCATTTCATGAATAGAAAAGGCAGCAAGTGTTTACAACACTCAAGTCTATATATTTGAAATAATAATTATTGAAATGTCTGAAAAAAGCAGGACCACCCTGAGAATAAGTGCAATCACTCCCTGTGAGACAGGGAGTTGGTCATCACCTAACTACCCAGAATTAATCCAACTTGGCTCTGATGGAAGTCACAACCACTTATGGCTGGCATGATGCCTTTCATCTGGGTCTTTGATCTGTCTGAAAGATAACTTTGATTTCTGGAAAGTCTAATTTCCTGTCCTCACTTGCTGCAGCAGGAAGTTGGTAGAAACTGTTTACATCCAAGACTTGCAGGGTACAGCTCTCAGAACCTGGTTCATATATAAGTAAATAGTAAGTAAAATAAGGATAAAATGATGACATTCTTCAAGAAACAGCTTTAGGTCCTTGAAAATGATTATTTCTGTTTGCCTGCAACTGTAAAAATGAGTTTCAGGCAATAGATTTTCTTTTATATAGTAAATGATAAATGACCATTTAAACATTGACTCATCCACCAACCAAGATATAAAAAAACATAAAAACTTACTGCGCTAACAGGGAATGTGAAGACTGAAGTCACCTGATTTTTCAACCCGGTGATTACACCATGGGGACATTCATTTGTCTTTACTTCAACTCTGGAATTGCATAAAATATATTCTGCCAGCCAAGAAAATCAAGCCCTTTAGCTCCTACACATTATATATTTTTTCCTGACCCTGTATATATGTTTTTCATCCAAGTTAGTATATCCTCTTAGACTTTGAAAACTGTGATGTCGAGTCAACTATCCATTCTAGCACCCGAGAAAAGTGGGAATATCCTTCTTTGAATACTTACTTTGCCAAAAGAGCATGCAAAAATGTTATTCACTTGTAAGGGTCAGAGCCTGGGCTGGGAAATTGCCTTCCATACTGAGATCAAATCAGAAGAACCAAAGCAAAGAAAAAAAGAGATACAATTTCAGCAAGGGAAATTTTTTTCTGTAAGCACTTATTATTTTTACTCTTTTCAAAAAATAATATCACAAAAATAAATATCTTCACAAAAATAAATATCCCATGTTCACTTTCCACGTAACCTCAACAACACTAGCAATATAATGTCTTACAGTTAAAATGTTTAAACGAGAGAAAAGGAAAGAGAGTAGAAACAGGAGGAGAGAATGTAAATAATTTTTCTGGCATCAAGGGAAGAGGGGAGCCTGACCTTGAAATTTTCAGTAAGTACTTGTCTGGCAGATCACAAAATTCAACCAATTCAATATCTTCCTTTCTTAGGTACAAGTGCTATGGGATAAACATTTTGGCTTTAGATAATTGTTATTATCCTCTCCCACTCCCCTGCCCTGCTAGTCACAGCAGGATACATTCTTTGTAAACCTATTATTTTCCACCATTAGTGTATCTATGGTTTTTAAATGGATCTCCTAAGCACGAAGTAAGTGATATTAAGGAATTAATGCCAATTTTTACTTACCGTTGACAGCATTTCTTAAATAAGAATGCAAAAATATTGTCATGTCAAATATTAGATGGTGGAGCTAACCTCCACCCTCACCCCCAAAGTAAAACTACTTATCTTCCCCTTTAGAAGCAACCTTAACTTTAACTGAACAACATTTTTATATACCTATTTGCATATAAACAGATTGAAATGCATATTGGCTTCCTATTGCTGTTATAACAAACTGCCACAAATTTAGTGGCTTAAGCAAGATAACTTCATTATCTGACAGTTCTGTAGAAGTCTCATGAGGCTAAAATCAAGGTGTCAGCCTCTTCCTGACAGTTACAGAGAAGAATCTGTTTCCTTGCCTTTTTCTGTTTCCAGATGCTGCTTACTTTCCTCGGTTTGTGGCCCCCTTTCTCCATCTTTAAAGCCAGCAATGACTAGTTGAGACCTCAAATTCTATCATTTTTGACCTTCTGCCTTCCTCTTTCCTTTTTAAAGACCTTATTGATTACCTTGGGCTTGACCAGATAGTCCAGGATAATGTCTCTAATTTAAAGTCGATTGATTAGCAACAACCTTAATTCTATCTGCAACCTGATTCTACTTTGCCATGTATAGTAATATATTTACAGGTTCTGGGGATAAGGACATGGACTTCTTTGGGCATCTTGCTTGCAAAAAAATTTATACATATATATAAACAGATATGTATATCTTATATATATATGAGATAAATACTGAACTCTAAATAGATATTTTTTAACTTGGTGTTTTAATGGTTTTATTTTATGCTTTTTTCCTTTATTTTTTTGAATTATAGTTGATTTACAATGTTGTGTTAATTTCTACTTTACAGCAAAGTGATTCAGTTATACATATATATATATATATATACACATTCTTTTTCATATTCTTTTCTATTATGGTTTACCACAGGATATTGAATATACTTCCCTGTGCTATACAGTAGGACCTTGTTGTTTATCCATTCTATATATAATAGTTTGCATCTGCTAATCCCAAACTCCCAATCCATCCCTCCACCAGCCCCATTCCCCCTTGGCAACCACATGTCTGTTCTTAAATAGATATTTTTAAGTTGTGTTACTTTTTAAAAAATATGCTTCTAAATTTTAAAATAAAATGTTATAAAAATACTAGATGTTTGAAGTTATGTTTTTAGAACAAGCTTCAAGTTTAGAAAGGTTTGACTTTCTTTTAGAAATATGCAAAAAAAAAAACCCAAACCCTTTCTGCTTCTCCTTTTGTCTATCTCTTGGTGTTTTCTGCTTTTGGTATAATTTTTGCATCATCAAGGTATATAACACTTAAACTCAGTCCCCAAAACTGAATTTCACAATTGGTTATCTGAGGTTTATATTCAAATATAGTCAACAGTCACTATCAATCATTTCTCCATTCCTGAGTTATTTATTTTAATTCTTCTCTCTGTTGCCTGGTATTCACCTTCATATAGTTCTTCATTTCAAGATAGGTTCACAGACATTGTACTTCCCTAGACCTTCTATGCTTAAGAATATCTGGTTTTGGTTTTGATACCTGGGTGATAAACATCTTGAGTCACACTTCCTTAACAGTAGGACTTTGCAGTAATTTTTCTATGGTCTTCTGGAACTAAATGTTGCTTGGAGAAGTCAGAGGCCAGCATGATTTTTTTATATGATAGTATACTTTTTTTTTTGCCTCAATGAATAAACATTTTTTTAATTACTTGAAATTTAATATTTTAACCAGGCTAAATTTTATCAGTTTTTTTTTCTGGAACATAATATCTTTAAATGTACTTAATCAGTTTTTCCCTTAATTTCAGAGAAAATTTCTACTATTACATGGTGGAATTGTATGTTCCTTTTATAGATTTTCAATGCTAGGATGCACATTATAAATTGCATTAAATCATCTTAATCTTCATTCCTTTGTAATACCTTATTTCTAATTACTTTTCTTTCTTTGTCTTTTCCCTCTGCACTTATTGTGAATGTCTTAAGACTTCTCTATGTCAGTACTTGTAGAACGACTGTGTTTACAGGTCTGCAGGATGGGTTTCTGGAAATAGGGAGGCTAAATTGTGGCCACCTACCTAAGGGAGTCATGGCATAGTACCTATGAAGCTGTGTTCCCATATCAACATTGACAATCTAAGCTATGTTTAGTTCTTTATAGCTTATAGAGCAATTTCATGTATATCATCTAACATTCACACAGTTCTGACACAGACAGGCAAATATTATTCCCACTTTTCAGGTGTGTGTAAGCAGTCAACTAAATCACTTGACTATAATGAGAATATTAGATAATGTTAATATAAAACCCATTGCTGTTTAGCTGACTCAGTCTTTTTCTTCCTTGCCTATCTCCACTATAAAGGAAAATACTCATTTTCCCAGCTATCCTTGCAGCTAGAGGTGGCCATGTGACATATTTCTGACTGATGAGATGGAAGAAATTCTCCTGCAGGGGTGGATTGGGGGAAAGCTTTTGCTTTTCTGATAAAGCAGTGGGCAGTGCTGATATCTGTCTCCCCCATTCCATCTTGGCTTGATGTGAACACAGTGCCAAGATTCGGGGCAGTCATCGTGGACCCATGAGGAAAAGGCCAGGAGCAATTCAGTTGACATCAGCTTCAACAAGGTTGAGCCATGGAACCAATGTCATCAGCCCCCTGCCTATTTCTAAACCCCTTATTACAGGAGAAAAATAGGCCTCTCTTTGTCTAACCCATATTAGTAATATTTTATACTACTTGTGGCCAAAGCATTCCTAATACTATCAACTGATAGTGTTGTAGATGCAAGGAGATGATTTAAGCTCAGTATCATGTATAAATGTATCTTAAATTTGAATAATAAAGAAATAGTTTATAAGTTATAATCATTTTTTTTTCCTGTTATTAACAAGATTAAGTTACCTCCCATAAGGAACAGAGACCTCACCTGGGAAGAAAAATTTTAGCATTTTAACTCATTGGGCAAGCATTCAAAATAAATTTTTCCAAGAAGCAAAGCTAATTTATGCCAGTTGAACAGAAAATAATATTAGTTTAATTCATTGTGCTTCCAAGTAAACCAGAAGAATATGAATGACTAAAAATTCTCTGTGTATGAATCTAAATATGTTTACTGGTTTGCAAGACTGTGCTAGACACTGAATGATTATTTTCATTTACATAGTATAAGCAATTCACTTTCTCATACATCTTAAAAGTCTACCTACACAAGAGATAAGAATTATGTTTTTTTATATTAAAATTGATATAATTTCATGAATCATTTTCATTGACTGATGATTTATAAACTATTCCCCTTCTGGAAAACCATTATTTTTTGAAGCCTCTACTAGTTTCCAAAAAAAAAAAATCCCAACTTAATAAGTATCCTACCATGTTGTGACAATTTACAAGTTATGGGTGATCTGGGCAAATCTCTTAATTGGTTTTGAATTGTGCAGTTTGTCTCAGGATTATACAAACATTAAATAATTCAGAGTCTAAATGAAACCTTATAATGGAGCACACCAAAGTTGTTTAGGCAAGTTTTTTTTTTTTTTTTTTTGATAATCAGATAATTACACATAACTAGTCATCATTACTTTAAACAAATTACGTTCTGTTGAAGCATGAAAGAGGTTTCTTGGCACTAGTTTAACTAATCTTATTGACAATAGGTGCCTGTTGGCAAAACCTGTTTATTGGTGTTATGGTTTGGTTATACAGCATGTGTAGTTACTGCTCTATAGTGAGTTCCTCTTAATTATATCATTTTTCAAATAAATATTTGTATCTTTTATTTTGAAAAATCACAGGTTCGGTCAGCTTGGCAAATGTGTATATATTTTCAATACAGAATGCTTTGTCTTTTATTCATTGTAGATTATCTGTAATAATACACTGCTTCATGAGACAGCACTAGTGAAGAAAAACAGGCAAGCAGTTATTTGCTGTGCATTTAAGTACTTAAACGGTCACTCTGCTTTCAGACATTCTTGCCTGACTAATTCACTGGAGTCAAATGGTTTAGAGTGCTGTGTCATGCCAATCAAGAGCATTAGCATCGTTTGCGCATTGGAAAAGCTTGTGTTCTGAGGAGGGAACCTTTGGCTCTGTCTACAATGATTAAGTAAAATTGAAAACTAAGGCATTTACTCAACTAATTCTGGAGAAAAGAAAAAAAATGTGGGGTTAATTATTCCAGTAGTTGTAAATGGTAACAGAGTTCAGTAGATAAGTACCACACACACTATCTTCCCATTTTCTACAACTGGAATGTTTTTCAGTTTCTGTAGAGTGAGGGGCACACTAGGAATACGATCACGGAACATCGCTTAGGGGATGGTCAGAGAAAAGGGGACAGCAAAATTTTCCATCTCTCATTGCTTTACAGGCTTAGCAGGTCTAGGTAGGATGATGATAAACCATTTCCACATAGTTGAATATACACCTAAAAGATCAGCAGCCTTTGGCCACTTAACTTTTTTTTTTTTTAACATCTTTATTGGAGTATAATTGCTTTACAGTGGTGTGTTAGTTTCTGCTGTATAACAAAGTGAATCAGCTATACAAATACATATATCCCCATATCCCCTCCCTCTTGCATCTCCCTCCCACCCTCCCTATCACACCCCTCTAGGTGGTCACAAAGCATCGAGCTGATCTCCCTGTGCTATGTGGCTGCTTCTCACTAGCTATCTACTTACATTTGGTAGTGTCTACATGTCCATGCCACTCTCTCACTTTGCCCCAGCTTACCCTTCCCCCTCCCCATGTCCTCAAGTCCATTCTCTATGTCTGCATCTTTATTCCTGTCCTGCCCCTAAGTTTTTCAGAACCATTTTTTTTCTTTTAGATTCCATATATATGTGTTAGCATACGGTATTTGTTTTTCTCTTTCTAACTTACTTCACTCTGTATGACAGACTCTAGGTCCATCCACCTCACTACAAATAACTCAATTTCGTTTCTTTTTATGGCTGAGTAATATTCCATTGTATATATGTGCCACATCTTCTTTATTCATTCATCTGTTGATGGACACATAGGTTGCTTCCATGTCCTGGCTATTGTATCTAAACAGACTTGCAGTGAACATTGTGGTGCATAACTCTGTTTGAATTATGGTTTTCTCAGGGAATATGCCCAGTAGTGGGATTGCTGGGTCGTATGGTAGTTCTATTTTTAGTTTTTTAAGGAACCTCCATACTGTTCTGCATAGTGGCTGTATCAATTTACATTCCCACCAACAGTGCAAGAGGGTTCCCTTTTCTCCACACCCACTCCAGCATTTATTGTTTCTAGATTTTTTGATGATGGCCACTCTGACTGGTGTGAGATGATACTTCATTGTAGTTTTGATTTGCTGATTTGCATTTCTCTAATGATTAGTGATGTTGAGCATCCTTTCATGTGTTTGTTGGCAATCTGTATATCTTCTTTGGAGAAATGTCTATTTAGGTCTTCTGCCCATTTTTGGATTGGGTTGTTGTTTTTTTAAATATTAAGCTGCATGAGCTGCTTGTAAATTTTGGAGATTAATCCTTTGTCAGTTGCTTCATTTGCAAATATTTTCTCCCATTCCGAGGGTTGTCTTTTTTTTTTTTTTTTTGCGGTACGCGGGCCTCTCAATGTTTTGGCCTCTCCCATTGCGGAGCATAGGCTCCAGACGCGCAGGCTCAGCAGCCATGGCTCACGGGATCTTCCCAGACCGGGGCACAAACCCGTGTCCCCTGCATCGGCAGGCGGACTCTCAACCACTGCACCACCAGGGAAACCCTGAGGGTTGTCTTTTCGTCTTGTTTGTTTTCCTTTGCTGTGCAAAAGCTTTTAAGTTTCATTAGGTCCCATTTGTTTATTTTTGTTTTTATTTCCATTTCTCTAGGAGGTGTGTCAAAAAGGATCTTTCTGTGATTTACGTCATAGAGTGTTCTGCCTATGTTTTCCTCTAACAGTTTGATACTGTCTGGCCTTACATTTAGGTCTTTAAACCACTTTGAGTTTATCTTTGTGTATGGTGTTAGGGAGTGTTCTAATTTCATTCTTTTAAATGTAGCTGTCCAGTTTTTGCAGTACGACTTATTGAAGAGGCTGTCTTTTCTCCATTGTATATTCTTGCCTCCTTTATCAAAAATAAGGTGACCGTATGTGCGTGGGTTTATCTCTGGGCTTTCTTCCCTGTTCCATTGATCTATATTTCTGTTTTTGTGCCAGTACCATACTGTCTTGATTACTATAGCTTTGTAGTATAGTCTGAAGTCAGGGAGCCTGATTCCTCCAGTGCCATTTTTCTTTCTCAAGATTGCTTTGGCTTTTGTGTTTCCATACAAATTGTGAAATTTTTTGTTCTAGTTCTGTGAAAAATGCCTTTGGTAGTTTGATAGGGATTGCATTGAATCTTTAGATTGCTTTGGGTAGTAGAGTCATTTTCACAATGTTGATTCTTCCAATCCAAGAACATGGTATATCTCTCCATATGTTTGTATTATTTTTAATTTCTTTCATCAGTGTCTTATGGTTTTCTGCATACAGGTGTTTTGTCTCTTTAGGTAGGTTTATTCCTAGGCATTTTATTCTTTTTGTTGCAATGGTAAATGGGAGTGATTCCTTAATTTCTCTTTCAGATTTTTCATTATTAGTGTATAGGAATGCAATAGATTTCTCTGCATCAATTTTGTATCCTGCTACTTCACCAAATTCATTGATTAGCTCTAGTAGTTTTCTGGTAGCACATTTAGGATTCTCTATGTATAGTATCATGTCATCTGCAAACAGCGACAGCATTACTTCTTCTTTTCCAATTTGGATTCCTTTTATTTCTCTTTCTTCTCTGATTGCTGTGGCTAAAACTTCCAATACTCTGTTGAATAACAGTGGTGAGAGTGGACAACCTTGTCTTGTTCCTGATCTTAGAGGAAATGGTTTCAGTTTTTCACCACTGAGAATGATGTTGGCTGTGGGTTTTTCACATATGGCCTTTATTATGTTGAGGTAAGTTCCCTCTATGCCTACTTTCTGGAGGGTTTTTATCATAAATGGGTGTTGAATTTTGTCGAAAGCTTTTTCTGCATCTATTGAGAGGATCATATGGTTTACTTTTGAAGAATGACACTCAGGGTTTATAAGCTAATTATTGTGATTGGCATGCTAAGTTATTAGACACTTTTTGTTTTGAGTGTTAGGAAGTCTGTACCCTTCAGCTTAAAATATTCTGATACTTATATACTTTCAAAAGTTTAAAAAAATTATGCTACAAGGAAAAATGGGTCAAATTTTTCTTTTATATTATCTTCTAAATTTTATAAAGCACTTTTATAGGATAAGTGCTTTTACACCCAGAATCAGTTACCAAAGTCTTTCCTTTCCCTGCTAATTTCAATGCTAACTCTGTTATAAATGAAGTTTGCTTACAGAGGTGGGCCTTATTTATGTGGGCTTCCTGTAAAGGTGAATTTTCTCTTCTGTTCCATTAATCTATTTGTCTAACCCTGTGGCAATGTCACCTAGTTTAGTTTCTATAGCTTTATTAATTATTAAATTTTTTATATCTGAAAAGGAAAGTCTCCTCATTTTGAGTTTGTTTTTTTTTAATTCAGGAGCACCTGTTATTTTAGAATTAGCTTACAGGTTAAAAATTTATAGGAATTTTAAATAGCAAAAATTGACTCTTGTTATTAACAGGTATCTATTATTTTGTTATAAATCACCCTAAACTTAATGACATAAAAGAGTAATCATTTTGGTTTTCATGTATCACAGTTCTGGGGTTCAGCTGGGATCAGCTGGACAGTTCTTTCTTGGGATCTTTCATGTGGTTTCAGTCTGATGATGATGGAGGCTGGACACATCTTAAGGCCAGTCATTCACATGTCTGGAGGTTGAAGCTGGATGTCAGCTGGGACCTCAGCTGGGATGTTGGCTGGAACTACTCCACACCTCTTCTCCCTGTTGCTTCTCTACTTCCCCATGACACAGGGACTAGATTTCTAGAACAAGCTAGTGTCACAAGGGGTCCAGGCAGAAGTCACATCAATATTTACAACTTAGCCTCAGTATCACATACCATCATTTCTGCCACAGCTTAACCAATTAAGGGAGATGAACATAGACCCCTGTCCTCACCTCTCTGTGGCAGAAATGTCAATAAGGCATTGTAAGGAGAATAGATGAGAAAGGAAATCTTACTGTGGCCATATTGGAAAAAAATGACCTGCCACAATTCTATAGATCAATTTAGGAAAAACTAACATCTTCAACACTATTGAATTTTCCTATCCATTAACATGGTAAAACTCTCTTTATTTAGATTTTCTTATTGTATTTAAATAAACTTTTATTTTTCCACAAATATCATATACATATTTTGTTAGAATTTTCACTAGGCACCTTATTTACCTTTTATGTCATTGTAAAGGTTATCTTTTTTAGAATATATTTTCTAGCATTAGTTATTGGTAGGTAGTAGTATTGCTCATTTTTATATGCTAATTTTGTATTTAACAAAACTGCTATACTATCTAATTAGTTATAAAAAATTACATCTATATTCTATTGAATTTTCTACATAGACAATCTTGTCATCTCTGACTAATGATGATAGGATTTTTTTTGATGATAGGATTTTTTTCCAATTCATTTTAACACAAACTTATACAGTACTTACCACATTCCAAGCACTGTTTTAAGCACTTTTAAATAATAACTAATTTAACTTTCCTCCATCAAGGTAGGTATTATTATCTCCATTGTATAGACTAAAAACTGAAGCATATAGAGGATAAAATACTTAGCTAATAAGTTTAGTTATTGAGCTTATTCATTACTTAGTTCACAAGCAATACAGAAATGATTTAAACCTAGGCAGTCTGATCCAAAGTCTATACTCTTAAACATTAAATCATATGGCCTCTAAATATATTTTCTTCCTTTTTCTTCCTTTACTGTACTAGCTGAAGTTTGTAATATAATGTCAAACAGAATTGGAGATAGCAGGCACCCTTTTGTTTTTTATGATATTAAAGCCAATGTTTTCATTATTTTATAGATAAGTACTATGTTTTGTAGATTACTGTTCATCAGATTAATGTAATTCCTTTCTAGTTTTACTTTGCTAAGTTCTTTTCCTTCCTTCTCTTTTCTTTCATCACTTTTTAAAAAATAACAACTATCTATGTATGCTTAACTTATTGAAGGATTTTGCTAAATCTATTAGGAGAATCATGCTATTTTTGCCCATTCATCTCTTAGTTTGGTAAATTACATTATGTGATATTTCTAATGTTTAATCAATCTTCCCTCTGGAAAGAATTTCATATTATTACACATTGCTAGATGTCAGTGTTCTAATATTTTGTTTAGGAATTTTGAATTTTAGTTTAAAATGAAATTGACAATTTTTTGTCTCATACCTCATATCACGTTTAAGGTTGACTGAAAAAGAACTGAAATGTATTGATATTTTTCAAGTTGTCTTTTTATAGATTCCATTTGAATTTCCTACTGATAATAGAGGTAGTTGGTATGATAGCAATTTTTAATAAACATTTATGTTTTGATACTTCCTTTATGGCAAAATGTGTTGAATTTTTACAAGTATTCTGTGTACTTGAAAATAATAGATATCATTTCGCAAAACTTACTGAAATAGTAGATTCAGACAATGGTTATCATGGATAAAACCATTAGGAGAAAGGTTGATGGAGAATGAAGCCTGGAGGAATCAGGCAATCACCAAATGAATCGGCTGATTTTTGCATTACTAAAGGAAGGACAAACAGAATTGGTGCTATCTCATTGTAATGCAAGAATGTTAAGTAATTCCACCCTTCCCAGTCCCAAATTGAGACAAAATCTATTCAAGCCTTTAGAGTTAAATTCCATTTACAGAGACTAAAGAAGAATGAGGAACAAGTTAATTAACACCACAGTGAAGCAATCAGATAAATCCAGAATGTGAGATCTTTTTAGAAATGACCCAGTTTCTTTAATCAGTCAATGGCCTAAAGAAAAACAGAGGCAGGGGGTTGGGGTGGTGGTGGAGGCGGGGGTACTTCCCTGGTGGTGCAGTGGTTAAGAATCTGCCTGCCAATGCAGGGAACATGGGTATGAGCCCTGGTCCGGGAAGATCCCACATGCCGCAGAGGCACTGAGTCCATGCGTCACAACTACTGAGCCTGCGCTCTAGAGCCCGCAATACTGAGCCCATGTGCCACAACTACTGAAGCCCGTGCTCTGCAACAAGAGAAGCCACTGCAATGAGAAGCACACACACTGCAACAAAGAGTAGCCCCCACTCACCACACCTAGAGAGAAAGCCCATGCACAGCAACGAAGACCCAGCACAGCCAAAAATTTGAAAAATAAATAATTACTTAAAAAAAAAAAAAGAAAAACAAGGGGTAATAAAGGAGAACAGCTTCTTTGACCTTATTTCCAATAAACCAAGTGTAAGACACATTCTTAGACAATCAGGATAATTTTAATATAGTGTGGACTGGATTTTGGATGATATCAATAAATTATTGATAATTTTATCGGAAATATTTATGTTATGGTTATGTATAAACAAGTTCATGTTTTTTAGAAATTCTTGCAGAATTATGAAGAGATGGTATAATAACACAGTCAAAATTTGCTTTAAGTTTTGAAGGAAAAAAAGAAAAGAATATGAAACATGTTCTATATATGTTCATTAGATCAAGCTTGTATAAATTTTTTCAAATAAATATCCTGATTTATTTTTCTCAATTAATTATAGGTATAGTTAAATATTCACTTATACTTGTATTTGTCTTAATTTTTGTTTTATATATTTTTGAGGATAAAATCTTGCTTTATATATTTTAGGTGCATAATATTTTTAAATTTTTTATTTTCCATTGTACTGAGTCATTCATCATTACTTAGTTATCTCCTTTAATCTAAGTAATCCTTTTTAGCTCAGTGTCTACACTGTCTGATATTAATCAACTGCACTAGATTTTTTTTCTTTTCCTTTTTTTGGGGGGGAGTATAGTATTAGTGGTATACCTTTTGCATTCTCATACATTCAACCTATTTGCATTTTAATGTACTATATATGTCTATTTGTCTTTCATTGTGTCATTTACTCCATTTAGATTTATTATAATTATTGATGGATTCAGGCTTATTTCTACCTTATTTTGAAGTACAGATTGGTCACACCTTTTCTATATGTTTCTGCTGTCTTTATTATCTTCTTTTGAATGAACAGAATATGGTCTCTGATTATATATTTTTTCTTTTTACTTAACACTCTATTTCTTTTAATGATTACTTTAGGAATCTTAACATGCATACTAATTTATCAAATTCTAAAGCTAATCATTTTCTTTACTCTCCTTCTGAACAAATGTTAGAAGACTATAACTTTGATAACTCCTTCCCTTTTCACGCATTATTGCTTTATGGATTTTTATGTAATCTTATTTTTTTCTTTTAGAAACACAAAAGTTTAAGTATTGTTTTATATAGTCAATGTTTGTTTAGACTTCCCAACTTATTAGTTACTTTTTTTGATCCTTATTCTTCCTTGCATCTCAGACCTTTCACATTGAACTGCTCTTATTTTACCCTTACTCTTGAAAAATACTTGTTGAATTCTAGGTTCACAGTTATTTTCTTTTAAGGCACTGAAGGTATTCTATTGTCTCTGGCTTCCACTGCTACTGATAAGAAGTCAACTATTAATTTAATCATATTTATTTAGACAATTTATTTTTCTGTCTGATTTTGAGATCATCTCTTTGTCTTTGGTGATATCCAGCTTTAGCATTATATATTTAAATGTGGACTTTTAAATTTATCCTACTTGGGATAACTCAATCATGTGTTCTCCCTTTTTGTTTTTGCTGTACTACATTCCAGATAATTTCTTCAGATATAGTTTCCAGATTATTAACTCTCTTTTTATCTGTGTCTAATTTGATTTTAAAAGTACTGAGTTTTAAATTTCAATTATTATATTTTTCTTTCATTGATCTCTTTGGTTAATTTTATACTTGCTTGGTCATTGTTCTAAATAAACTCCCCTCTCCTACTCATTTTTATCCTCTATATTAATTTATTAAATATACTAAACCTAGTCTTTTTTGATATTTCCAATATAGGAAGATTTCGGGTAACATTCATTCTGCTCATGTTTCCTGTTGCTTTTTGTGTTTTGTAATTTTTTAAATTGAGTTCATATTCTTTGAAACTTTACTCACACCAATTTGTTGTGGCTTGGATGGAAATAGGCTCCTTTAGATAGAATCTGCATTTACTCTGGCTAGGTGCCTGGGGACACTAGTAATTCAGCATCACTTTAATTGATGCATGGCCTGAATTTTATTTGAACATATCCAGGCACTGTGGATTCCGTCTGCAAACCCAGCCAGTAAAGATTGGCTTGTGGTATGAATTCCCAAAGAAGAAGTCTTTCCTTTAGTCAAGGTTCAAGATGAGCAGTTTATCTTGCTGATCCCTTGGGAAAAGGTAATATTTCTACTTACTGAGAGTGTGGCTCTTTAGGGTCCCAGCTTTATGGAGAGGGTCACCTTTAGATGCCATATTCTTCACTTGTGAGCACTGCAACCTTTGAGAATGTCAAAAGGAAACAAGTTTAACTGGGTTTGATCATTGCCCTGAGGACAAAAATTATACTAACTGTTTTACTTGCCCCTTGGGTTCTTACTTTCACTTCGTTTTTGACCTCTGAGAACTAACTTTCTTCCCATGCTACTGATATACCTAAAATATGTATTTTTATATTCAAATCAATACTTTTAGTTGTTTATGTGGGAGGATTCATCCCTGTTAAACTACTGGAAGAAACAGTTTCAAGAACTCCCACACCACCTTTGTCTGAGTGAATTACTTAAATGACTGGGAGAACTATCTTAAAAGTAGCGAATCATGTGCCTGGGTTTGCGCTAACCACATTACTCACAACTGGCAAGATGCAATGCAGCTACAAGTGGCTCCAATGGTCACAGTAAGTAAGTGTAAATACCATAACATTCTCAGAAGGCTCACATGACACCACATTAACCTAAGAGAAGACACTGAAATTCATTAGGTAGTTCCTTAGAACTTAGAATCTTAATTTAGATGGCAATGGTGGTGACTACAATAATAAAGTCGTTTGGCTGAGTCAGTGAAGGAAACTGGAGATTTGGGTTTGGAGTTAAAAGTAGTGAATATGGTTCTGGATTGTCTGCCCACAGGTGTGTCTTCTAAACTCACCTCTGCCATTAATGGTTTCTGTGAAGCTAGGCAAGTCGCCTCTCTTCTCTGGGCTTTATTTTACTTATCTGTAATGTAAAGATGCTGAAGGCATGTGAGACAAAATCTGTGGTCTCTCAACCCTCAATTACCACTTTATATCTCCTCTAGGGTCACCATATTTCTTCTGGTAATATGCCCACTACTCCTAATGTTCGAAGGGTTTTTACTTAGTGATTCTGAAATGTTTCAAAAGATAATGAAATTAAGAATCAGCTGACTCAGATTTTACTGGAATAAAGGAAAAAAGAAACCCAGATTACCCTACACAAGAGTTATTTATGAATACTAGGTAGCCAAAAGAGATTTAAATGTAAGATATATCATAAATCATATTTTTTATGGTGAATTGTTTTCCTTTGCTCAAATTCCAGGTAATTTTCTTTTTTCTTTTTTTTTTTTTTTGCAGTACGTGGGCCTCTCACTGCTGTGGCCTCTCCTGTTGCAGAGCACAGGCTCCGGACGCGCAGGCTCAGCGGCCATGGCTCACGGGCCCAGCCGCTCCGCGGCATGTGGGATCTTCCTGGACCGGGGCACGAACCCGTGTCCCCTGCATCAGCAGGCAGACTCTCAACCACTGTGCCACCAGGGAAGCCCCCAGATAATTTTCTTATTGTTGTTGTTCTAGTATATTCTGTTAGCCCATTGGCTATGTTGTGAAGCTAATGAAGCTCAGGGTTTAGCGTCCCTGATTTGTATGTGACTCTTCCAAAGATCTTTTTCCTCTCATTTTAAATAACATTAATTAAACTAAATTACATTAAATAACATTCCTCTCAATTAAATAACATCAACTTTTGTACTTAATTTTTTATTTGTAATTTTATATATTTTTCAAAAGTGGGTCACCCAAATTGTATAAATTTCAGGGCCCACAAAACCTGAGTCTGTCCATTTTATCCCCTTGGTTGATAAAAGAATACATATTTCCTCCTCAATTTCTTTGACTTATCACTTCCCCTAACTTTCATTAAAGAAAGAAAGAAACAGACAAACAAAGGGATTTTGATTCAGGTGTATTTATAGAGGAACATGTTTCAATATGGCTCTGACCTGTTAAATCTAGAGAATAATTTTATCATTATGCAAAAACTCTTTTATGATTCATTTCCCTCCAAAGCTCAAACTTTCTCTCTTTTTGTAAGCCTATGTCCTTAGAAGAAATAACTGGTCCCTATAGTGGCTGTAACATTATAAGATGTGATAGTTCTATTGAAGAAAAATACATGTAATATTTTAATTCATTTTCCAATTTCGACTGAACATTCCTACCACCATCACTAGTATCTTATAATTTCAAAAGCATTTATGTACAGCTGAATTTGGAAAGGGATGATTTATTCAATTGCTTCATGTAGTTTGGAAACTATGATAACTTCAAACTATGTTAACTTCAAAATAGAATAGATTCTGTTTGTATTGTTTTTACATTAAAATTATACTCTCTCACACAAACATATATATATATATATATATATATATATATATATATATATATATATACACACATACACTATGTACTATGGCTGGCCATTTCTAGGAATTTGGGTATTTTTGTCAAAGAAAAGAAGCCTATTTTAAGATTTTATTTTACATATTTTATTTTTATTTTGAGGGGAATCCAAATATCTACACCATGAACTTAGATTCCTATAGCTGCCAGAACTGACAGAGAATTAGCAAGGCAGAGCCAAGTTCATGCAAGACTGTCTACGGCACTCTTATAGCTAAAGACAAACCAAAATATTGACTAGTTCTTCTCAAAACAGCATGTATAAGTTGTGGCTGAAATAAGCCTGATGTAAGAAAGAATACAGATGGCAGTATAATCATAGGCTGGGTCTACACAGTGCCAAACAACCCATTCAAAAGTGAAAAACTCAGTCGATCACTTGGTAGTTTTGTCTACATGCCACCAAGCAACAGGCTTGACTGACTTCTTCCCAAAATTAACTGAGCTTCTGACTAGACTGAAGCAGATGTTTTATCACTATGTATAGTCAGTATTAGTTATCAAATCTATAATTCAAGTAAGTTTCTTGATGAATGATGAATTTCTTTCCTACATCAAAACAACGTGAAAGTGGTAAACAAAGATCATCTGCAGTTTTTAATAATTTTACAGCCTAGATTATGCATGTGCTCTGCACAGTTTAGAGTTTGACTGACAAATAGGGTCTCTTCACTTACATGCCTGTCTTTAATATTTCATTAATTTACTTGGCATCACTGCAACTCAAATACCCATCGAATGGTAACTAAAATTCACTTTCTTCCTTTACTCAACAATTTCCCTGGTATATACAATGTATTTGCCATGAATATATCAAAGGACTACCTCCATTTATGATGACTGCTTTTGACATCTTTTTCTAGTTCTTAAAAAAAATGCCTCTTTCACTAAAAAGTAGATCACAAAATCCTTCAAGTATTTCATGATTTAAAAATAAAAACAATGAAAAAAAGCCATTTTCAAAATGAATTCTGTGTGAGCAGAGATCTCACGCCTTTGGTCTCTGTTGTGCCTCCCCGCATCTAGAACAGATTGGGCTTTGATATCTATTTATTAAATGAATGATTAGATGAATTGGAGCACACCATGGTGGTAGCCGTTGACAACCTGTGGCCTGGTAAGAAGGAAGTGGGGGAATAAGGGCTTTAACTCATTCCCCTCCTGTCCTACAAATGTACTGCCTGTGCAGCTGTTGCCGAAACCCCATTGCAAACAAGAAGTTGAGGGAGTCTGTCGAGAACAGAGCTGGGTGGAGAAGAATAGGCTGTGGATCTAGAGTGAGGCAAAAATGTAATATTCACTATCTGCACACTACTGTCCTAGTGTGGAATTACTGAGGATAAAGAGTTTGGCATACATTATAATTCTTACAATTTTCACACATAACACACATGAAAATGACATATGTGTGTATATACGGCTGTATGTATAGGTCAGCAGATAGATCGATGGATAGATGATAGATGAAAATGCTCAACACCTGAAGTCAAGATAATTGATTCCTTCCCACATCCCTTGAAGATGTTGTGTCAAATAAACTTTAAGTTTCTTTCCAACTATATTATTCATCGACATGGGCTCATGTGAATGCCCTGAGAGACCATTTACTTTTAAAAAATGAAAACTTTTATTTAATTAAAAACGTAAAACATGGGCTTCCCTGGTGGCGCAGTGGTTGAGAGTCCGCCTGCCGATGCAGGGGACACGGGTTCGTGCCCTGGTCCGGGAGGATCCTGCATGCCGCGGAGCGGCTGGGCCCGTGAGCCATGGCCGCTAAGCCTGCGCGTCCGGAGCCTGTGCTCCGCAACGGGAGAGGCCACAGCAGTGAGAGGCCCGCGTACCGCAAAAAAAAAAAAAAAAAAAAAAAAAGTAAAACATATTTTATTAGAGAAGCTGGAAAATACAGAAAAGGGTAAATGAGAAGTACACAAGTGCATAAACAATGCTTCCAGGAATTATTCTCTCCTCAGCCTCCACAAGGCACTTGTCAGGAAATAGGATGGTTTTCTGGGTCCATCTCTAATCACTTCCTTTTTTTCTGACTCTGTCCATCTTCTATCCACTATTTTTTATATACTGTCGGTTCTCTTCTTTTCAAGCACAAAGAACAGGCAGAAGAATGAATGGGGAAAAAGCAAAGGACTCCACTCTGGGAAAGCATCTCTGGAAATGTTTACTGCATCAGTATTAATATCTTCCACAGAAAAGAGGACTTGCCTGCCTTCTGAGACCACAGAAGCAACTGCCTTTATTCCACGTTACCTGTGACATGCCCTAGGGTACAATCTCTACGTGCTTAATGCACAGGTCCTTTGCAGTGTTAACAGTGGGCTGATGGGGAAATTGTACTTTTATCTTTATAAATTTCTATATTTCATTATGTTTTCAGCTAAGCAATGGATGGAGTCTGACTTAGCCCAAGGACCTCTTTCCTGTTTGTGGGGATTTTTTTTTTTACCTTCACTTTAATACCAGGAAGAGAAAAACTTTCTAAACTTACTCAAAGGATATGGAAAATATTTCGTCAAAGCTCTGAATTTCCTGAGCCTGACTTTTAAATAAAACCCACCCAAACAGAAGGAATTGAAAGATTTAGGGGAAAAAATCATAAAGCACTTATTTTCAGGTTGGCTAAGAAATTCTGTTTGTTTAAACAGAAGCAAACTTCCCATAGCCATTCCCTACCACCCAAACCCATAGCCCTTTCTTTCTGGAAGCATGCATGTTTGCCCTGACCATTAAGGAAGATAGATGCAAATACCTTTTCTATAAGAGGTAGGTCCTTCTTTTGTACCCTATGTTAATAATATACACAAGTCAGGGCTACCAATACAGAGAACACTCTTAGGACTTCCCTGAAATCGTTCACCTGAATATCATGTTAAAACAAAAATAATGTAGGTCTAGCAGAAGAAAACATTAGGTTCTATTACCATTATCTTATTTATCTGTTTATTCAAACTCACCTCATTGAAAAAATTTTTTAAGTATTTAAAGCAGTGATCCTGCAATATATCTTCTTTGCTCAATGTGATAAGAACCAAACAGAGCTGCTTTAAAATCAAATGGGGGCAATTCTTTCTTTTATTTTTCCCAGGACATTTAGGCCTCCAGAGTAAACTGTTAATAGATGTAGAATGTTTCTATTGATTAATTCAGTGTGCCAGCTATGATATGATTCACAGAAGGCAAAAGAAATGCCAATGCTTTCATGACACAAAGACACATTATCGAGAATACTGTCTTTGGCTCTCTCACAACTGGTAGGCAAGTTTTACAGAAAAAAAAAGAGAAGCCTTTACACCCGAAGTGGTGCTAATGCATAACTTAGGAGAGCTGTAATTGACATATTCATAACTCTTTTTCCTGTTAATGTTAGGTTAGATATTATTTAGTAATCCTTTACTATTTCAGAAACTGGGTGAAGATTTGTTTCAACTGAAGAATGAACTGAGGTACAAATGATTTTACGTTGGGACAAGAAAATCTCTTAGGTTGGATAAGGTATCACGAATATTTTGGCTACGTTGATACACATAAACAAATGGTAAACTGAAGTAATTAGCCTTAAAAGTCAGGAAAATAAAAAGCAAGAGGTTTTAACATCCATTACAGGAATCTTAATGGTTTGTTTGATTTTGCTGGTATACTTGTTTTGTATTTTATTGGACTCTGATTTGGAAAATGGCCTTGATTCACCATTTTACAAGCCTAGACAGATAATTAGTTAATAAGCTTACATTAAGCACCTACTCTGTGTCAGGTTTGGAATTATAAGGATCCTATTTAACCTCAAGATCTGCAAAGGTGCCAAACAACTAAATTTTAACAGGAAGATAGCAAGTATTTCTAAAAAGACTTGACAGTCATAGCACTTTCTGAAATGTTGAAAATGAAACTCTTATCTCATGGCACAATCAGCCTTGTTCCAAACCCAAAGTGCATTGAAAAGTGTGGGTTGAGTGGGTCAGGTTTTTATCCACCTGGAAACTTTGTGAACCATCTCAAAACAGTGAGCACGTTCCTTGATAACTGCTTTGTCCTTCTGTATCTACAAACCTCTGATGTGGACTCCGTGACAAAAGCCTTATCACAGTCTCCTTCCTGGGTAGCTAGAGTCTGGCAAAGGGGACCACAAGAGACTTTCTCATCTTCTGAGAGCTTGGGGACCATGTTGGCTTCTTCCAAATTCTTTTTTTTTTCTTCTCAGCATCAGAGAGGAGTGCGTATCCTAGGAATAAACCCAGCAGATACAGTAGTAGAGCATGCATGACTGGGTGAGGAGAGATGCATACTTGGTCCAGGATATTATTCAACTGGCTTTTCTCCGTGTAAGAGAAATTCTGTGTGACAAGCAGTAAAGGAATACCAATCTCTGGTCGCTAACAATAAAAATAGTATCACATAGACAGAAGTAGCCTTTAAACCTCACGGTTTCTCTATATTTTCCTCAATTGTCACTTCTTTGGACACCATCTGTATCAAAGTATAATAAGAAAGCAATTCCAGGAGACTATCAGTTTAAAAGGAAAAAAAAGTAAAAGAAAAGAAAAAAAAACACAGGCCTGGAGAGGGGGCACCGCTCGGCATCAGGTCACTGAGTGTATTCATTATTTGTTCCCATTACCATGTTATGTCTTAATTACTCTGGTTTG
>NC_090309.1:42780883-42880883 GCF_039906515.1 Pseudorca crassidens
GGCAGACACTGGCTTCAGAGAACATGAATTTAACTCTCATGCTATGATTCCTCTCCAGGTAGTCAAAATATAGTGATCGAAAATAAACAGTAGTGAATTCTGTTAGCAGCTTATGGAATTTTCATTATTTCTTGTATTTAACTTTACTGATTCATTTCCCTTTCACTGTAAGACAACTGAAATATTCCTGCCTTGGTACATGTTATTCCCTAATATGGAATGCCCTTTCTCTTTTTACTAGTCAAATGCAATGCATTCTTTAAAGCTCATTTCAAATTTCATTTTCTCCATAAAACTGTATCTGTTAAAAACCAGAGGCTCCCAAAATTTAAGAGTTGCAATGGAATATAGGGGATTTCTAGTACAATTTCTATCCAAACCTAGAAATCACTGAACAACTCTAAGACCATTAGCTTTTGATTAAAAACATGCTTTTACAGGACACCCAGTATCTTCTCTTCATAAACTTCTATTTAGCTAGTAATTCTTACTGTCTTAAGCTAGACTAATATCTTATTCTTTAAATGAAATTTAGCATTGTTCAGCTATTTTCATTAACCCTCTCATTTATTCATATATTTGCACTTTCAATCAATATTTATTGGAGTTTTTTAATGTACACTCTTATAGATGCTAAAAGGTAAAATAAAAAAGACACAGACCTTGTTTCAAAAAAACAGATGCTTTTAAGATGTCTAATATAGACTAGAAGACCAGGAAATGACAGTAAACCCTGAGTTGAGATTTAAAGAGAGAGTAGGATTTAGCTATTTTGAAAAGAGGAGGAAAAACATTAAAAGCTGAGGAATGATCCCTATTTTACAGTTGGAGTACCTGAGGCATAGAAAAGTAAAGTAATTTTTTCAAGATTGTAAGGCTAGTTATTGGAAGAATTGAAATTCGAGTTGGCATTTTCACTCCATAGTTGATGCTTTTAAATTAGAGTAATGAAAGAGTAGCATCATATTCAAGGAGTTGTAAGTAATTACTTAAGGCTAAAGTGTGGGCTGTGCTAAGTGAAGGGTTGAGATGGTGATAAAATGAAGAGTCAGGCAGAGGTCAGCTGGTAATGAATTTTGGAAGCTACTCCAATGCATTAGGATTGTATTCTCATTATCCATTTCTTCTAACACTAGGAGAACCTTTTGAGTTTGTCCTCATTTTACTGGTTTGGTTTTCTCTAATGACAATTTTGGGTTCTCCTGGTGCAATTATTGATTTTTATTCTGTTGTTACTTTTAAAAGTTAGTTGTTTCTTTGACTATTTTGTAGCCAGCTTCATTTCTTTGTCCTGCTCCCTCTCATAATATGGCCCTCTCATGACTCCCTGCTTCTGCTTCATAGAACTTATCTTTCAGATATTTTTGCTACACCAAATAAATGTTTAACATGGTATTTTTATGTTTTGCATAGGAAGCAGTTTCAGCAATATGCTTTTATTCCAAGTTTTTTTCTTAACTTTCAGTATTTTTTACATATTTATATTACATATTTATGTGTTTTAATGTAATATGTATTTATATATGTATTTGTTTATCTATCCTTGCACTCAGGGACATCTAGACAGGTGCTACATGCCTACACACAGCTATATCTTTAGTCCTCTTAACTGTATATTTTAGCTCTGAGAAAATTTGCACCTAGATCTGTCCATGATTCAAAAGTCAGTATTTTATGGTCTCTAGACCAGTCTGTGCTGCACAGCAGTTTTAATTTCGGGGACTTAACCATTCTGGAGGATCAGATTAATCTCTGGTTGCCATTTGATTGCCAGAAAATTTCATATTATGTGTTAGGAGAAAAGTGTTCAACGGTCAAATAAATTTGAGAAATACAATGTGCTACTTCCCACTTTTGGAAACGCACCATGAAGCACCTGGAGAAGTCCTGTACCAAAGAAGTTTGTTAAAAACTACAATGAGGTACCACCTCACACCGGTCAGAATGGCCATCATTAAAAACTCTACAAATAACAAATGCTGGGGAGGGTGTGGAGAAAAGGGAACCCTCCTACACTGTTGGTGGGAATGTGAGTTGATACAGCTACTATGGAAAACAGTATGAAGGTTCCTCAGAAAACTCAAAAATAGAACCATATGATCCAGCAATCCCATTCCTGGGCATATATCCAACAAAACTATAATTCAAAAAGTTACATGCACCCCTATGTTCATAGCAACACTATTCACAATAGCCAAGACATGGAAACAACCTAAACGTCCATCAACAGATGAACAGGTAAAGAAGATGTGGTACATATATACAATGGAATACTACTCAGCCATAAAAAAGAACAACATAATGGCATTTGCAGCAACATGGATGCAACTAGAGATTACCATATTAAATGAAGTAAGTCAGAAAGAGAAAGACAAATACCATATGATATCACTTATGTGTGGAATTTAAAATATGACACAAATGAACTTATCTATGAATCAGAAACAGACTCCCAGACATAGAGAACAGACTTGTGGTTGCCAAGGGGGAGAGGATTGGGGAAGGGATGGAGGGGGAGGTTGGGGTTAGCAGGTGTAAGCTATTATATAAAGAATGGATAAACAACAAGGTCCTACTGTATAGTACAGGGAACTATATTCAATATCCTATGATAAACCATAATAGAAAAGAATATTAAAAAAGGAATGTATGTATGTATAACCGAATCACTTTGCTGTACAGCAGAAATTAACACAACATTGTAAATCAACTATACTTCAATTTAAAAAAAGAAGCTCGTTAATCATTCTTTTAAAAAATTTGTTAAACTTATTTTCAAGGAAAATGTTATATTTATGTCTATTCACCATCTCTGGACGCTACTTTGGTAAATGCTATGGAATAAATAAAGTCTGCTTCCCATAGACTTTGTGGGCCTGCTAGCCTCAATCCGGCATGACACTTACTTGCAATGCTTCTTCTTAGGTAAGTATATCCAAGTTCTACAGAACAGCGCCCCAACTTCCCATCACTTTGTATCATATTGTACACATTTTAACTTCTCTTTTTTTTTTTTTTTTGCTGAGATATAATTTACATAGATTAAAATTCACCGTTTTTAAAAAGAGTAGTCCTATGTTTGGCAAATGCATATAGTCATGTAACTACCTCTACAATCAAAATACAGAATCGGGCTTCCCTGGTGGCGCAGTGGTTGAGAGTCCGCCTGCCGATGCAGGGGACACGGGTTCGTGCCCCGGTCCGGGAAGATCCCACATGCCGCGGAGCGGCTGGGCCCGTGAGCCATGGCCGCTGAGCCTGCGCATCCGGAGCCTGTGCTCTGCAACGGGAGAGGCCACAACAGTGAGAGGCCCACGTACCGAAAAAAAAAAAAAAAAAAAAATACAGAACCATGGTGAATATTTAAAAACTTTAGTACCTAAATGGGTGTGTAAACAGAGGCGCGGGTGAAATTTGTCGAACTCAGAAGGTATGCTTCTTGCAGTTGACAAATGCTCACCAGTTTACTGGTAAATACAGACTCTGAATCTATATGTTAGAGCCTGAGAATAGGAGTAGATTAAAGTCTTTTTGGAAGTGATCTGTGTCGTTCTGTTTAAGGGAGTGGATTTAGGGATATTCAAGCATGTATTTTTTTCCATCCATCCCTATGGACAGGAAAATTCATAAAATTCCTCTTTTCAACTCTCCCCTCTTCATACACTTAACATATGGTTTGTGTTCTCAACTTCTCTTTTGTTTAATTTGTGGTGTGTGTGTGTGTGTTTGTGTATTTGTTATAATCAGAAAATGAGAGGAATGTATTATTGTGACCCTTTTCCCATGCTAACAGCAAAGTAATTTATAAATAACAAAGTAGTATTGAAATGTTAGCTATTCTTATACATCTCTTATCTTCACAATAGTGCTCAGTAAAATACGGATAGAAGTTTATATGTAATGAGTATTTTTCTTTTTTTTTTGCGGCACGCGGGCCTCTCACTGCTGTGCCCTCTGCCGTTGCGGAGCAACAGGCTCCGGACGCGCAGGCTCAGCGGCCATGGCTCACTGGCGCAGTATGTGGGACCTTCCCGGACCGGGTCACGAACCCATGTCCCCTGCATCGGCAGGCGGACTCTCAACCACTGCGCCACCAGGGAAGCCCATGAGTGTTTTTCTTTGATTGAGTGGTTGGTTGATGCGTGAGCAACACTGGACAGTGATATTGGAGTGAAGTTTAATTTTAGACTTAGAGCTGTCTTCTAATGAAGTTTTTGATGATGAGTATATAAAAATTGCTGTGCCATTTTGAAAGGTAAATCTGAATGCACTTTTGCCTGTGATCTGGTCCTATCATCTGGACCACATTTACCTGTCTAATTCTCTTCTTTCAGCTCAGTATGACATACTCGTTTTTAGTACCAGATAGGTCGTGTTTATCTGTTGCATTGTCTATGGTCCAGTGATCTCTTTTGTAGTCTAAAGGGAACTGTATGAAAACTGAACTGGGTCAAGGAGTCTGAGAGTGTGAAAGTTCACCAAGAAATCAAGATGAGGCTTTGCAGAAACAAGAGGAAGTTAAAATTAGTATGAATTGATTTCCCTACCCCCTTTTCAGAAACTGTTCTCACATGTTGCAAGCCCCTTGGCCATTTATGTGATGCTCTGTGTTATGCCTGTGACATGACTATGCCAGAGGATGGCCAAGGTCAACAATGTGACCTATTTTTATTTTTTCTTAATAGGAAAAAGTTGCCATTCTTTTCCCACACTGGCAGAGTCTTTCTGTGTGTGTGGCTTTGCAGACTCCTTTTTGTGAACATTTCACATCTTTTCCTTTGATTAAGCTTGTTAGATTTCAGACCTCCTTGAACTTTAAACTTCTCATTTCCAGCTTTTCCAGTTAGATGTTCTAAATCTAGTGATCCATTACACAGTATTATTAACTTATCTATCCTTTGGCAGCATTATAAATTATTTCAGAAATATATTTTTCTTAAAACAGAAAAACAAACGGGATAAAACTACTCTTTTAAACTACTTTCTATTTAAAATTGGATAATTTTATTTACAAATCTGAATCCTCTGAAAGAAATAAGAATGTATTCATTATGTGGATACTTCATACATCTCAGCTTTCAGGTTTTCTTGAACTCTGAGGCTGGGTTACAAAGAAGTCTGAGTTGTTTGTTGATTAAATCAGTGCCGTTTAATTGGTTTAATCATGAATCTACCTAAATGAATTCCTAATATATGAAAGATAATATATGCTTACTATGTAAACAACAACAAAACTTACTAAAACATGAAATATTTAGTAGAAAATGCAGGTCATATAACAGGTAATTAAAATATAAAATATCTAAAATCAAGGTGAACATTTCTTTTCCAAAATGTACAATTAACTTAACGTTCCAACTCACTTTTTGTGTATATATAAAAAAAAAAATAAGTGATGTCAGAATTGTAAGTTAGGGAATATTGTTGAGAGACTTTCAGTCAAGATGGCAGCCTTAAGTGATGCAAAATTCCACCCAATCACTTTCTGGATCCAAGCACAGAGTATGTTAGGGAAAAAAAATAATTTAAAAGCATATTTGAATGTGAATCCGAGAAATGGAAAACTTAGCTGCCAGAAACAAAGACTGAAATTAGGTAGCATAGTGAGCTGTTACTGAAGTTGAATGTCTCATGGGGGAATCTCAGGACCTTGATGCCTGGGTTTTAATAACTATGTGGACATGTGATAAGAAATTAAATCTGTGCAAATCGGGATGCTGAAACTGAGCTAGAGAGAGTTGCTATGTTCAGGAAACTGAGAATAGGAACAAACTATCTGCTGGCTTGGAAGCAATAAGAAACCAGCATTTTCTAGTGCCATAGGTAGGAAAAGTCAAGAGCTAGAATATACAATCCCAATCTGTGCTTTGAATAACTCTGGAGTCCAAATTCACATTGACTACATTAGGAGGTAGAACCACAGGTTAAATTATTAAGAAAAATGTTGAGCCATTGCTGAAATAAAATATCTCGAGGTAGAAATCATAAACAACATGAAGAGATTTTGATATAAATATGTCAAAAATGTAAAAGGCACAACAGAAAGAAGAAAAACATAAAGCTTGGGTAAGACAGTATGAAAGAAGAGTGAGCATTTTTGTTTTGGCAAACATGTACAGCTGTGCAACCAGCACCACTATAAACAAGACATAAAACAGCTCCTTTGCTGGAGGTTTTCCATGCCCTCCTTTATAGCCAATCCTTCCTCCCAACCCCAGGCTCTCATAACAACTGATCCATTTTCTGTCCCAGTAGCTTTGGCTTTTCCAGAATGTCATTCAAGTGAAGTTATACGGTATGTATAGCCTTTTGAATGTAGCGTCTTTCACCTAACATGATGAATCTGAGATTCATCCATGTTGTTGCATATATCAGAACAGGAGTTCATTCCTTTTTATTACTAAATATTATTCCATTTTATAGAGATGCCACATTATTTTTGTCCATTCTCTAGTTGAGGAACATACGAATTGTTCCTAGGTTTAGCAATTATGAATAAAGATGTTATAAATATTTATGTATAGGTTTTGGTGTGAATGTAAATTGCCATTTCACGTAGATAAATACCTAGGCGTTGGGCTGTTGGGTCATATGATAAGCGTATGCTTAACTTCATAAGAAACTTCCAAACATCTTCCAAAGAGGCTGTAATAATTTGCATTCCCACCAGCAACATAAGAGGGATTCTACTTATTCTGCATCATCATCAGTAATTTGTAATGTCAGCTCTGATCATCTGTACGGTTTTGAATAGGAGGGATGAAAGTAGAATATCCTCCCTTTATTTCTGATCTTAGGGGGAAATCATTCATTGTTTCACTAGTACATATGATATTTGCTGTAGATTTTTTGTAGATATCCTTTATCAGATTAAGGAAATAAGGAAATTCTCTTCAATTCTGAATTTGGCAAGAGTTTATTGTTGTTGTTGTGTTGAATCACTTTGGTGGTTGAATTTTAACGATTTCTTTTTCCGCATCTATTGAGATGTTAATATCTTTTAAAAATCTGTAGTCTATTGATACGGTGAATTACAATGATTGATTTACAATGTTTAACCAGATTTGCACTCCTGGGATGTCTCATTTGGTCATGATAGTTTGTCCTTTTTGTTCATTGCTAGATTCAATTTGCTAGTATTTTGTTGAGGATATTTGTATCTAGGTTCAGAAAGAACATTAGTTTGCATTTTTTTTTTTTTTGTAATCTATTTATATGACTTGGCTGGCCTCATAGTAAATCTTCTCTCCTTTTCCATATAATGGAAGTTTGTGTAGAACTGATATTAATTATTTCTTACTTGTTTGGTAGAATTTGTCAGTGGAGGCGTCTGAGCATGGAGTTTTCTTGGTTAGAAGATTTGTAACTGTAAATTGAATACCTTTAATAGATATAATAATCTTTAGTTTTTCCATTTCTTCTTGAGTGAGCTTTGGCAATTTGTGTCTTAAAAATAATCTGTCCATTTCATCTATGTTGTAAAATTTATAGGAAGAGTTGTTCATAATATTTCCTTATTATCTTTTAATATTTGTAGTTATGACCCTTTATTTGAAATAGGTAATCTTAACAATCAGCCAAGTAGAAATTCTGGAAACTAAAAATATAGTAATTGAAATTAAAAGGTTAGACAGCAAGTTAAATACAGGTGAAAAAAAGCTTAGTGAATTAGAAGATAGGAGATAGGAGAAAAATCACCAAGAACATAACAAATGTAAGTCAAATATGGGAAGTATGAAATAGAAGTTGAAACATAGCGGACAGAATGTTAAACTTGCATATATGTCTAGTAAGAATTACAAAAAAGGAGAATAGATAGAATGGCAATATCCAAATAGCTAATATTCAATAATTCTCTAGAGGTGATAAAAAATGAGTCTTTGGGGGCTTTGAAGCCCAATGAGTCCTGAGCAGGAAAAATAAAAACAAAATACATACCTAGACCAATTAATGCAAAATGTTAGCACATCAAAGTACTAAGAAAGATAAAACAACTTTTTCATCTTAGAATTTGTAACTCTGATAAATTGTTAACCAGGATTAAGTATGAAATACATTTTCACATAGAATTAATATGTGTAATACACACGTTCTTGCAGAAACAACAATTACAAGAAGGAAATTGTATCTAGAACAAAAACATGTCATGTATGAAGAAATTATAATCAAAGAAATTTGTAAACATATTAATTTGTAATAATTAAAGATTAATTTGAGGAATTATTTTAAAAGGAGAAAATAGCAATCACTTGGACAATGGGAGGAAGTATATGGAGCTAAAATAGTCTAAGTTTCTTGCATAATTTAAGAGATGGATAGACCTATGGACTACTTAGGTCTCTAGTAGGCTTAGAATAAGTATATATTTTAGAAGAGGGGAAGATGACCACTAAGATAATGGAAATAGAAGGTAAACTTTTCAGACAAGGAAGGGAAATTTAAAGAATAAATAGAATTTGATAAATCTAATAGGAGGCAGGAAGAAAAATATAAGTTGGATTTAATAAAAGATATGGTAAATAAAAAGACAGAAAGTAAAGTTAAAAATTATTGAACATATATCAGCAATAACATTAAATGTTAATAAAATAAACTTCCCTATTAAAAGAGAAATATATTTGGATGGTATAAAAAAAAATTCTTAAACAAATATAAAGGTATATCTGGCAAGTATTAAAAGAAAGATGTTGTTATAATTTTAAATTGGGAAATCCAGGTTTGAAGGAAAGCATTAATGGGTTTATCAAGTACTGTATTTGCCTATTGTCTCTTAATTCCAAATCTGCTCTTGTACACTTTGCTCTGTGATGCTAGTCTGGGATTCAGCAAACTACATTTCCCAGTTGTTTTTCCAATTGGTTTCCATTAAGTTCTGTCAATAGGTGGCACTAGAGAGAGTGAAAAGGATAAGGAACTTGCTATTCTTTTCTCTCATTGTTGCTCCTTTGGGCACACCCAGAACCAGTCTTGTCCTGCCTCTTTATTAGCAGTCTAAGCAACATTTCCACAGGGCAGCTTCTCTGAGCTTATAGGTTCTAGAAAGTCCATTCCTCCCCTTTTGCATCCTCAGTTCTAGAGATAGTAACTGCTTCTCACAGTTATTATCTCTGAGTGACCTCAAATTCTTTCAACCCTCCAACATTTGTGCAAAAAATTTTCTGTATAGTGTGATTTTTCCTTCCTGATGGAATCCTGACTATATAGATCAGAATAGAATAAAAATAAAGAGACTTATGCAGTGATTATCCACCTGAAAGATATAAGTCAATATTCTGTATTTAGTTAACAATACTATCTGAAGATACATAAAGAAAAGCCCTAAATAATCATGAGGTAAAAAGCAAAAATCCACAATTGTAGTGAAAAGATTGTAAACTTTTTATGTTGAAGTAATTCTAGATTTTAAAAAAGTTGCAAAAATATTTCACAGAGTTCCCACATACTCTGTTTTCGTCAAATGTTTACACATTACCTAACCATAGTACGATGATCAAACTGGTAATTAGCAATGATAAATACTATTAACTAATATATAGATCTTATTCAAATTTTTTCAGTTATCCCACTAATGTCCGTTTTCTGGTCCAGGATCCAATCAAAGATCCCATGGTACGTTTAGTTTTCTGTCTTGGTCTCCTCCAGTCTAAGATAGTTCTTCAGTCTTTCTTTGTCTTTCATTTGCTTGACATTTTTGAAGAATACTGATCAATTATATGTAGAATATCTCTCAATTTGGGTTTGTCTGGTATTTTCTCATGATTAGATTGAGGTTATACATTTTTGGCAAGAACATCACAGAAATATCTTGTATTCTTCTCAGTGCATCATATCAGGAGATACATGATATATTTAGTCACAAATGATGTTGACTTTGAGAAGTCTGCTAAGATTCTTCACCGTTACAGAGGATATTTTTGACACTCCTATCTAAGAAACTGTTAGATAACAGAAATCTAACAAAATTTAAGTATAGAAGAATTTTAAAATATTAAAATTTCAAGCTGGTAGATATATAGATACTGCCCCCTAAAAGAAGGTACACTCTATTCAAATGCACATTAAAAAGTACAAATATTGGCAATATATTAGGCTACTAAAAAGCCTCAGTAACTTCCATAGACATGATACCATATGAATCACATGGCCTAGTCTTAATGCAATGTAATTACAAGTCAAATATAAAGAGATATCCAAAAGCTTGTGATTGAAAACAAACCAAAAAATACACTTCTAAATAATTCATAAGCTAAACATCTTATTATAATTTACCTTACAATATATTTAGAAGCAAACAACAATAAAATCACCCTGTATTATACTTGCGTGATGTACCTGGAGGGTAATTTATCATGTTAAATAGATATTTTAGAAAACAAGGAAGATTGAAAGATTCAGTTGTGTTTATTTCAAGAAGCTAGGCTACAATTAAATTTCCCTTCTCTCCAAATAAAAAGTGGAAATAATAGAAACAACCAGAAATTAATTATGCAAAAAACAAACAACATAAATTAGCAATAAAAACAAATCATTGGTTTCTTAAAACAATAATAAAATAGAAAAATACTGACAAAATTGATCAAAAAAAGAGAGAAGGTACAAATAAATTGCACAGAATGAAAAAGCAGCATAAACAGGTTTTATAGAATTGAAGAAAAGCATACGGAAATACTAGAATAACTTTATGCCCAATAAATTTTAAAACCTAAAATAGAGAATGTTTTAGAAAAAAATACAAATTCCAATTTTTCTTAAGGGACAACAGAAAACAAGAAATTGAATTGGTAAAAAAAGTCCTCACCTCCTACCACCTAGGTCCAAAGGAACCAAGCTGAAATTGTTCTATGAATTTTGCTAAACTTTCAAGGAACCTGTAATGCTTATCTCATAGAGTTTCAGAAAACAAATTAAAAGAGACAAAGCTATCCAACCTAGTTTGATACCAGTATAAGCTTGATACCAAAACCAGATAGAGGCAATACACAAAAATAAAATTAAAGATTAATGACAAAATGGAAGCTAAATCATAAACAAAATGCTTGCAAATCAAATCGAGGAATATTTTTAAATAATTTACTTTGGCTAAGTATGGTGTGTTATAGGAATGCAAGAGATAATTAACATTATATTTATTAATGAAATATCCCACATTAGCAAGTTGTAAAAAATGTGATATCTCAACAGATTCAGCAGAGCGTTTACTCATGATAAGAAGACTAAAATAACTAGTTGTAGGAGATAATGTCTTCAAACATAATTAAGAAGGTAAAATATTAGAAGCAGTCTCTTTGAAACCCACAGAACAAGGATGCCTCCAATATCTGTTCTCTCCTTCTGCAGTAATATAACACTGATTTTTAAAGTGGGCCCATAGCTGCCTATATGGCCCAGTCTCTCTGATAATTGGATATAACTTTGTCATTTTGGAAGTGTTTTGGAAGCAATGTGTATTAATTTTAGGGTGTATCTTTAAAGGAAGGGAGCACATCCCATTTTTAACACCTCGGCTTTCTTGCCTACTCAGCTGGACACACAGCTATGAATCATCTTGGACCATGTGGATGAGGACAACATCCTAAAAATGGCAGAGCAACCAGATACAGCCACCTTGGTCTCTGACACCATGGAGTCACTTTACCAGTCCTGGGAAGTATTCTATTTTATTCAAACCACTGATTTAAAAAAAAAAAAATCACTGTAATAGCTGTTGAACTTAAATTCTCACTAATGTGCCTATTTTTTACCTCTTCTATTCACTGTTTTACTGGAGGTTTTGAGCAGTGAAATAGAAGAAAAAGAAATGTGGTATAACTTCTAGTAAGAAAAAATCTAAGAGGATCTACAGACTACAGTTAAACTAGTGAGAAAGATCAGCCAGGTAACTGTTTACAAGACCAATTGTGAAAACATTAAAATTATACCATGAACCAGTAACAAGGCAACAGGAAAATGTTATTAGGAAAAAGCAGTTTCATAATAAGAGGAAACCCAAAAGTGACCTAACACTAAATGTAATAAAAATATCTATTATTATTATGTGAAAACTATAAAAGAATACCAAATTATTTTAAAGTACATAAAAGGAGACAAATGAATGAACAAGTAGAACATATCCATGAATGGAAAGATTAAAAATGGAAAAATGCTAGCTTTTCTCCAAGTAAGCAATAAATTCAACATAATTTAAATAAGACCTCTAAAACTCTATTTTGTGGAACTTAATTAGCCAAATCTAAAAGTCTTTTGAAAGTTCATGGTTATATGATACACTAGATATATAGGAAAGTATCACAACATGTTTGGAAAGAAAACAACACCAGGATAGTAGTTGACTCTGGGGAGGGGGAACGAAATTGAAGAATATTATGGGATTCCAACTGTGCCCATAATATTTTCTTTTAAAAATATCAGTAGAAAATGTGTCAAAATATGTTTATTCATTCCAGGTGCTGAGTTTATATGTTTGTAATATTACTCTCTCTCCTTTTCTGGATATTTGAAATATGTCATAAAGAAAGAAATTCTGGCTGCAATGTATGGATATCTTAATAAAAATTCCATTAACCCCAAACCTTCTGGGTTACATAACTGAATTGCAGAAATCCAACTTTTTAAATACAAATCAAAATTTAACTCTTAAATGTGACAATTTGGGGGTCTGTCACGCATCAATTACATTTCTCTTTCCACCAATTCTTCCAGGATTAAGATGGGGAATCCAAGAGTAATTAAGTCCCCCTTTTTTATTTGTTATGTCTATTTGCTATCACTGCAGCATAAATCACTGTCAATACATGCTTCTTTACTACACTGGAATTTAGATAAGAGGCAACACTCTGTTTTGATATATAATTTCAACTTTTTTTTCTTTTTAAAAATCAGGCCTACATTTCAAGTCCTGCCAGTTTGTCTGGTATTGTGATTTTAGTTGATATTTGGGTTCCTTCTAGTGTTTTGTAACTAACTCTGAAATAAACATATATGTTTTTTATGTGTTTTCTGCATTCAGGAGTACTGCCTCAGCTACATCTCAAAAGTGGATTTATTGGCTCTAAGGTTTGCATAGTCTTAAAACTCTGTATTTGTACATCCAAATAGCTTTCTAACTGAAAATATCTAATTTATGTGTCTTTCTCAAATGATTGATACTATTAACTTCATTATACAACTGCTGACACAGTATATTAGTATTTGAGATCTTTGATAATTTAATAAACTATATTTTTACTATTTAAATTTTCATTTGCTTAATTGAAAATGAGTTGATCATTTTCATATATTTATTAGTTGACTCAATTTTTATGAATTTTCTACTTGTTGCCTTTAATAAAGGATTAAGCAGGATTAATCAGTTAATTAATTAATCCTTTAATAAAGGATTAAGCAGTTAATTAATTATACACTTAATTAACAATTGTATAATTTATTTATATAACAACGTTATTAATCCTTTGTTATGTGTACTGCATGGTTTTTCCAGTTTTTACTTTTGTTATGTTATAGTTAAAATATTTTACAAATTTTACGAATTTGTTCATTTTTTTCCTGTGATTATTTTGTCATCTTCGAACTTATACAGTCCTTTCCTTTCTGATAAGTATTTACATATTTTCAAAACTTTCATGATAGTTTCACTCCCTAGATTTTATAATTTGTTGAATATACAATTTATCTTAAAGTGAGATATAAAGTGAAATTTTTAAATTGACTTTTTGAAAATAGTCAAGCAATTGATCCAATACTACTGGCTGACTAAATCACCTTTTTTTCATTAACACATTTTCTAATGAAAATTTATTGGGGTTTTTTCCTGATTATATAAGTAAGAAAGCAGATATTACTTTATTTTTCATACTATTTCTATGTTATTAAGTGTTCTATAGAGGTATAGTTTTGCCCAGTCTTTGTCTAGCTAGCTAGCTATACAGCAAGAGATTTTTTAATGATGTGCTTCAAATGTACAGAAAATTAGAACATAACAAAGAAACATATGACTTGATGACTTTTTAATGACTTTTAAAATTACTTTAATTTTGTGAAATATTTAATGTTTTAGTTTTCTTTATGTATGTTCCATATATTTTTATCTTTTAAAAATGTTTGTTCCTAAATGCTATGTCGTTTTGCTGCCTTTAAAATGCAAACTTTCAGGGCTTCCCTGGTGGCGCAGTAGTTAAGAATCCACCTGCCAATGCAGGGGACACGGGTTCGAGCCCTGGTCCAGGAAGATCCCACATGCGGCGGAGCAACTAAACCCGTGCGCCACAACTACTGAGCCTGCACTCTAGAACCCTGGAGCCACAACTACTACACGGGCGCCTAGAGCCCGTGCTCCGCAACAAGAGAAACCACCGCAATGGGAAGCCCCCACACCGCAACCGGAGAAAGCCTACACACCGCACAGAAGAGTAGCCCCTGCTCACCACACCAGAGAAAGCCTGTGTGCAGCAACAAAGACCCAACACAGCCAAAAATAAATAAAATAAATAAATTTTTTTATAAAATGCAGTCTTTCAAATATATCTTCCCACTTGCTTTTGTTGATAGGTAAAAAAGCTATTGAATTTTAGATGTTTATTTTATAATGATCCTTTTTAATAATATTAATACTTCTTAGTTGCTTTTCTTGGGGTTTTTATGACAAATAGTTATATTAACTAAAAAAATAAAATTATTTCCTTCTTTTCAAAATGTATGTGTCATTATTGTCCTCCTCTAGTTGGATTGATTGTAACTTCAAGGACAGTGTTAAATATTGCCCTGAGCCATCTGTTTTCTCCCTGACATTAAAGGGATTTAATTCAGTGTGTCTCTCATGGGGTATATTGGGTGGAGATAGTTTTATTATGTTAAACAAGGATCCTTTCCTTCCTTTTCTAGTTTAGTAAGAAGGTTTTACCAAACTTTAAAAAATGCTTGGCAGAGTTAACTATTAATATAATGCCTTTTAGCGCTTAACAACAAAATTATATGATTCTCTTCTTCTTAGCAGAGATAAATTATATTACCATATTTCCCACTCTTGTATTCTAGAAATGACCTACTTGGTCACTGAGTATTTTTCTCGTAACACACTTAAAACACTTTGCTAGCTTTTTATTTAGGAAAGCTTTGTTTTGTTTTGCATTTACAGTGATATATAGGGCTGTACTGTAGATCTGTTTAATTTTCTTTTTGTTGGGTTGTGATATCAAGTTCTTGCTTTTATGTATATAGGTATGTAGCCTGGAGAGTTCTCCCCACTCTTCAACTATACATATGGAACAATTACGTTCATTTGCACTTTTAGCATTGTTAGGGGAACCACTGACCGGAACCTCTCACCCTGGCCAGGCCCGATAGTAACTACCTGCATAAGTTAACTTACAACAGGAGGTCTTGGTAAGGAACGCAGAACTAACAAGCTACCACCAACCGGAAGAATTTGGGAAAGCTCAAAAGGAGAGAGGAGATGCCAGTCCATATGTCCTAACGACCTCCCAGAATCATTCTTGCTGAAATCTATCTTGGTTGAGTGATGCGTATGCCACCAGGAAGGACCCTGAGTCAGAACGATTGGCCAGAGAAACCCAGAAACTAACCCCATTACCACGAAACCTAAGACTGTGAGCCATGAGGCAGAGTAGTTCTTCTGGGTTCCCTTACCCTCCTGCTCTCTACCCAGGTGCCCCTTCCCAATAAGGTCTCTTGTTTTGTCAGCACGTGTGTCTCCTCAGACAATTCATTTCTGAATTTTAAACAAGAGCCCACTTTGGGCCCTGGAAGGGGTCCCCCTTCCTGCAACAGTATTAGGGTCTGAAAAACACATTTAGATAATACACTGGCGCCTGGTCTCTAGTTGCTTTAGTGCTACAGCAACAGAATGAATAGTTGTGCCCGAGACAGTATGGACAGTGCGGATAATATTTACAACCTGGCCCTTTAAAGAAAAAGTTTGCCAGCTCCTGCCTTAGAGGACCATCCAAGCAGGAGTCCCGTGGCCACCCCAGCGATCTCTTCTGATGTTCCCCGTTAAATTAATTAAACAAGGAGGCTATTAGACTGAGGTGGCTCTAATCCTATGGAGGCCTTTGTAAGCAAACCAAAATCTAAGGCGTAAATGCCTCAAGGTTCCAGAAGAAATCTAAACGCTACGGACGACCAATCACAAACAGCCACTTGGGCTTTAAGCTGCAGCCAATCAAATAATTTCCTCTGTCTGCTTCCACACCTTCTCTATACTCTTTCCCCTATAGCTCCTGTCAGCCGAATGCTCCAAACCAACTACCCACTTGGTGCTGCCCCATTTGAACAGAGTTTTGCTCCAATAGACTCTTAAAATTTTAAATAGACCTCAGTTTATTTTTAACATCCCTCAGTTCCCCATCTCCTAATTAATCCAGCTCCATCCATGCTGTTATATTAGATGACTTTATCTTTGCTTGGCTGATTTTGTATTACCTTATGATCAGAGAAGTAAGGGGCTAATGATTATTACCTCGACTACCATCTAGTGGAGGAAGATAGGATTTAACATATTCCAGACAACCAGAAGTTTAGAACACTTTTTCTACAAATTTTTTCTTCTTTAATATTATTATCACAGTTAGTGTCACTGTGTTTAAGCTTCCAAATTTTCATTATGATGGTTATTATCATAATTATTATTTCAGTCAAGACTTTTTTGAATAGCCAACATGTTTTTGTATAGCATTGCATATACCCTCTTTTCCAGGTTCTACTTCCCTCTTTTTTATTTAATTTAATTTTTATTGAAGTATAACTGAATTACAATGTTGTGTTAATTACTGATGTACAGGAAAGTGACTCAGTTATACATATATACATTCTTTTTCATATTCTTTTCTATTATGGTTTATCACAGGATATTGAATATAGTTCCCTGTGCTATATGGTAGGACCTTGTTGTTTCTACTTCCCTCTTGACAGTAAACTTTTCAGTAGCAGCAAGAAATGCCAAGACAGAAAGTATTAAAAGGAGACAAATACCATCAATTTAGAATCCTATGTTATTAATAGTTTTCTTCTATTTTTTTTTTCATTTTCTTTATACTTATATGATAGGTTGGCAACATACGTGGTGGTCAGCATAATGGCTTTACAAAGATGTCAATGTCCCAATCCCTGAAATTTATGAATATATTACATGGAAAAATGGACTTTGCAGATGTGATTAAGGCTCAAGATCTTGACACAGGAAAAGTGTCCTGGATTATCCAGGTGGACTCAATCTAATCAAACGAGTCCTTACAATGTGGTTAAATGAAGAAGTAACTATGAAAGAAAGGTTAAAGAGGTGCAATATTGCTGGCTTTAAAGATGCAGGAAGGGCTTCATGAGCCAAAATAATAAATTTTTATTGGTTTAAGACTCAAAGTTTGTGGCAACTTGTTGTGGCAACTTGTTATGGCAACAATAGAAAACTAGTATACAGAGTATATAAAAACCTAACCTGACCTTTTTTTTTTTTTTAAAATCTTAGCACAAAAGGCACTACTTCATTATCTTTCTGCACTTACAATTGCTCCTAAGAAGTTTACTGTCACTCTGATTTTGTTTAGCTCTTTTATGTGTTTGGAGCATGGTTAATTTTGGGAATGAGTCAAAGATTCAGCTCAGCTACTGATCTTATGTAGAATACCTTGGTTTAAAAATACATAACTTTGTTATTAATTTCTTGGTAGCAGTGTATTTTTCTTATTGTGATTAGAGAATATTGCTTGTACAAATTCTACTTTTCAAATTGTTGGAGGTTGTTTGGGCTTAAAATATGATAGCATAGTTTGCAGATAATTTGAGGAATATAATATACAAATAACATATATTCTCTATAATTTATGACATTTTGTATAACTCATAAATTACATTATTTAAGATATCTTTATCAGTGTCTTAGTCCTAATCTCTCAAATGTGATGGATGTTCAATGCCTTCACTGTAAGTATTTATTTTTTTAGTTTCTTCATGTATGTGTAGTACCTTTTGCTTTGTATATTTTGATGCCATTGTTTATCAAGTAAGAGTTGACTGTTATATCTTCAGAGTGGATTTCAATTCAATATTTTCTGCCTTTATCTTTATTAAGTCCTTTAACTACCTACTTTTTAGTTCATTTTGTTATTGTTTTCTAGTTTCATAGATGACTGTTTACTTAAAAACTTTCATTATTATTATTTAATAATAAAGAATATAGAGCCATGAATTTTCTCTAAGGTGATTTTGCCTTTATCCCACATAATTTAATATGATATGCTCATTTTTCCTTGCGTTCTAAAGAGTCTTTGCTTTTAGCTGATTTTTATAAGAAATTCTTTTCTATTCCCAAGAGATTTGATTTGTATTTTTTGTTAAATTCCTTGTCCTTTGAAATGTAGTAAGAAAATATGACACATCTGCTTTTTCAATTTAGTGGGATTTTGCTATAGGTCTTAATTTATAGAAAATTGATTAAAAATATCCCATGGAAATTTGAGAAGCATGTGTATTCTATGTTAGTTGCTTACAGAATTATCAATATATTAATCAAGGTAGTCATTTATGATTAATTAAATTTATATATCTATTTGACCTGATCATTTCTGAGAGAAAGGTATTATAAAATATTTCTTCATGATTAAAGCTCTATCAGTCCTTTCTCTGATCACATTTTCTTCACAGCAGAAAATATAGTTTAAATAAATATAATATCCTTCTATGTCCTTTTATCAGACTTAGAATAAACTTGTTGCTGTTACCTTACCCAGTGTTCTTTTAGTCTATAGAACACACTGAGTTACTTCTTTCCTCGGAGCCTCTGCATATGATACTTCGATTTTCTGAAATACTTCTACCTCCTCACCTCCCACCCATACGCCTTGTTCTGGCATCTTTGCTCCCGTGCCTCCCTTTCATCCTATAGTTTCAGGTACTTAAATGTTTCTTCATCATAAATCCCTCCCAAAACTAAAATGGGTTCTTCCTTGAAGAAGAAGAATGGTTTTCATAGTAAAATTCTTTTTTTTTTTTCCGGTAAGCAGGCCCCTCACTGTTGTGGCCTCTCCCATTGCGGAGCACAGGCACCGGACGTGCAGGCTTAGCGGCCATGGCTCACGGGCCCAGCCGCTCCGCAGCAGGTGGGATCTTCCCGGACCGGGGCACGAACCTGTGTCCCCTGCATCGGCAGGCGGACTCTCAACCACTGCGCCACCAGGGAAACCTGTAAAATCCTTTTTTTAAAAAAAATTTTCCTCCACTACCTATTGACGGCAGCTATTCTGAACATAGAGGTTCCTCTGTGACTTTTAGGAATATATATTTGCCAAGAAATGAGAAACTATCTGGGAGTTATCCTTTCTTTATCTTTAATTTTCAGCACTTAGGACCAGGATACATACTCCTTTGCAATTTTAATCACATCTGCATGATGTCTTCCAGAAAATCCTAAAATTTATTATTTCTTTGATGCCCATTCATAGTTTTACAGCGGTACAAGACAACTATTATTTCATATTTCTCTTCCTTTTATTTTATTAAGAGGTGAAAAGAGAAGTAAATATGTGAACAGAATTCATTATATAGAAATTCAAATTTTAAAACCTAAAAAAACCCCTTAAGGAATGGGTATTGAATGATATATGGGCAAATGCTTTTCAGCCTATTTTGAGTAAATATATTTAAATTTGATACACTTGTATTACATATTATATTGATGTGTTTCTTATTTATCAATACTTGTTTATTTAAAATACATTTACTTGTTAATAGGAGATCATACATTTTATATATTTTTGACTTATGTTTGCTGACCCTTAAAGATATGAAAAAGATGTTCAAATTTATTCATAATAAGATAAATACCAATTAAAATTACACTGAGTTACTATTTCTCTTCTATCAGGTTGGCAAAAATCCAAAAGTTTGACAACAGTTGGCAAGGCTGTGAGAAAATACGCACTCTTATATATTGCTCATGATAATAAAAAGTGATACAATCCCCATGGAATAAAATTTGGCAACATCTAACAAAACTACATAAGCATTTACCCTTTGACCCAGAAAGCTCATTTCTAGGAATCTATCCCAAAGATACTCTGGAAAAATACGAAAGATATATGCATAAGGCTATTTACTAGAGTTATTTATAGCAGCAAAAATTAGAAAGAACCCAAATACTCATCAATTGATGTTTGATTGAATATGAACTATTGTACATTCATACAATGGAAATATGTAGCTGTAAAAAGAAATGAGGAACATTTTTATATACACATATGGAATAATTCCCAGTGTATGTTTTTAAATGAAAAAGAAAAATAAGTTGGAGAAAACTGTGTATGCTTATCTATAGTACAGGAAAAAGGAGTAAGATCATAGATATTGAAGATTAAAAAGTTATATACCTTGTTTTATAGATTTGACTTTGTAATTATGAACATATTTTATGTAAATATAAAAAATCAAATCAAAAAATGCCAACAGTTAAAAACAAAAATTAAAATGAAATAAATGAATCTAACTCTGTAGTAAATTGGTGGCATAACCACCCAGAAAAGAATTAATGCAAGAGACTGAAATATAGTGAATCAACTGAACTTTCTTAGTGGGTTACATCATGAAAACCAAAATAACAGAAAAAAATTAAACTGTTTTTGGTAATCTACTCTTGGTGTTGTTATTCTATAACTATTACATATGTGTAGTAGGATAAAATACATTAATGTCACTAGGAACTAAAAGTTTTGGTATAAGAGAGAAGAGAAATAGATATAAGATTAAGGGGATTAAAGGCTCAAATTCTACATTTGAGTTAGAAATATTGATATGATGTCATATGTATTTTATCTTAAAACAAAACAAAAATGCAAACAAACATATTTCCTAGATTTGTCTACTGAATAGTCTAGAAACAATGACTAACCCAATAATAATGAGCACCCACATGCCCAAAGTATGGTCTCTAAGTATCATTTCCCAGTAAACAAGCCAAGGCTCCTTGCAGAAATGTCTGAATACAAGTCTGAGGCAGGAAAAATACAAGACAATCCTGGAACACTGTGTCCAAATGGAAAGCAAGGTAATTATTAAAAAACTACAGGACATGGGCTTCCCTGGTGGCGCAGTGGTTGATAGTCTGCCTGCCGATGCAGGGGACGTGGGTTCGTGCCCCAGTCCAGGAAGATCCCACATGCCACAGAGCGGCTGGGCCCATAAGCCATGGCCGCTGAGCCTGCGCGTTCGGAGCCTGTGCTCCACAACAGGAGAGGCTGCAACAGTGAGAGGCCCGCGTACCGCAAACAAACAAACAAACAAAAAACAAAAAAACAAAAAAAAGCTACAGGACTCAAAAGCCAACCCAAAGAATCTCTTATTGACCAAAGACAATTCAATTTAAGCAGTAATAAGAATAACTGTAAGGAGGTGGAACATATGCAATATGTTTACATACATGAGTATATCATAATAATTAAAGAAAAAAATCTCACTGGTTGCCTTTGAGATTGCTAAGGAATCAATATAAGCATTCTTTTGTCTTTTCTATGTGAAATAAACTCTCTACCTTTCTTATTTTAGGAAAAGGCTTCTTTTAATATAATTGTTCCAGCTAATAAATGAGAAAATAAGTGATAGAATTAGAATATCATAATTTTTAAATCCCAAATGAAATAATGGATTTAAGTATTGATTATAAATGGATGCTAACATAAAAAATGAACAGAAGCAGGAATTATGAACTTTCTGGAGGAAGATTCTATTTATAAAGCAAGCAAACAAACAAAAAACTCAAAAGATACAATCATATCAAGACTGCATAGATAATAGTTAACATAGGAGGCCCAAACCTTCTATCCTCAGAAAGTCCTGCTTATAAGGTTGGTCCTTGACTGGTATCTGGAAGCTTGGATTTCAAGAGAGTTACCACCATTCACTGATAAGAATGTCTCACTGTGCCTTGACTGTTTGAACAATGTGGTTTAAGTTTAACACCCTTTCTTTCTGGGAGTCTCAAATTGTGGTATGTGCCAGGCAGAAGGTGCCTGCATGACCAGCACCCAATAAAAACCTTGAACACTGAGTTTCTAGTGAGCTTCCCTAGTGTATGGCATTTTATGTGTGTTGTCACTTGTTGCTAAGTGAGTACTATGTGACCTCACTGGGAGAGGGCTCTTGCAAGCTCGCACCCGGAGTTCCCATGTGTATTTACCCTTTGTTGACTTTTCTTTGTATCCTTTTTCTGTAATAAATCATAGCCATGAGTATTACTATATGCTGAGTGCTTTGAATTTGTCTAGTGAATCATTGAACCTGAAGGTCATCTTGGAGACCCCAACACAAAGACTCTATATGTTACCACCAGTCTACAGAAAATACATGGAATAAAGGAACATGTAAATGATACCACAGGGATGCATTCAGCAGAGTACAGAATGTGGAAAGATCTATAGTCTCTTTAACACATAAATTGCAAGAGAAACAAAGAGGAAGAAAAAATCTATTAATTAAAAGAGACTTATGAAACATTTAGAGATGAAATAACCCAATGCCTGGGATTGGTTTTAAAGTAATTCAATAATGATAGTGGAAGAGAGCACAGAGTAAAAAATTATATTACTTATATTTCAAGAATTTAGAAAAAGCACTTTGAGGAGTCCCAAAAAAAATCAAGAGAAAGGAAATAACATATATCAAAACAAAATAAATGAAATGTAAAACAGGAGAACTGAGGAAGGTATAAAAACAAAAGCCTTGAGTTGATTACTTTTGTTGGGGTCAGCTGGGGCTATGCTTAAGCAGTTTAAGAAATCTCTCCTCTTATTCTGCACTCATAACACTCTCACTTTAGCTTGGTAGCCCCATTGTCCACCTTAACAGCTTCAAAAATGTTTTCTGTCCATGTGCTGAGGTCTTTCTGCTTCACTGTAAAAGAATCCCATTGACCCCTTGGTATGAACATGTTTCAATTTCAGTTTTCCCCTTACCTTTTACTTTTTTTTTTTTTAATATAATCCTAGTCTACATGCTGTGGCGAAGGCCAGAGTATTAGGTTTATGTGGGAGGGAAGATAGAACAATTACATATGATAAAAGAACATAAAATGTATATATACACATACATATGCATATATATTTATATGTCTATATGTATGTGTGTATACATATACACACTTATACCAAAATATGTTGATTATATGACTATATTGTGTATTTCTCTAAAATCAGAATTTTTGAAATGAATTTTCTCTGTTAAAATAGAAAACATTACATAGTTGCAAAAGAAATATCAATGTAAAACAAAAATAAACAATGAAAATATATATACAGATATTAAAGAATTATTTAATTAAACAGGACCCTGGAGGTTTATTGAAAAAGACCATGGCTCAAATGCTTTATGGATTAATGCTTTAATCTTCAAGGAACAGATTCTTCTTTTAATATAGATTTTTCTTTGAGCATATAGGAAATATAATACAGATATAAATTTAATATTAAAAGCAGTTAACATGATAAAAAAAGGAAAATGAAGAAAATCTCACATAAACATATATGCAAAGATGCTTGAAATAGTAGCAATTTCAAATCTTTATTTAGTTTCTACTCTTTCTTTAATAAAGGTTGTATATAAGATGTGAATTTACTTTTGATGCAGTCCTAGCGTCATCCCCAAAGTTTGGATATATAAATAATATTCAGTCTCATGATTTCCTAAATCGTTATTTTTAAAATTAATAATGTGAATGAAATAGTACTGAACTTATAATTTATGTCCTCCTTGATCTGTAATTAGGCAAATTTAAATTTTCAAGTGTTTGATTTTCAAAACTGTTGTTAAACATACATGTATTTGTAACTCAGAAATAAAATAATTTGATTTCATCAAATAAAAGACGAAGACTGTTGTGTGTTGCTCTCTCTACTTTGTTAGTTTCCTAACCATGATTCCTCCCATTCTTTGTCATCCTGATTTTTGTCATATTGCTCCCTCTTTTCCTTTATAGTAGGCATCTCTTTGTAAATTTTGTCCTTTTATGTTTTATCTTTAGGTACATTTATCAAATTATTTAGGATAATATTTTCCAATTTGTGAGCTCCAAAACACTTTGTTTTATAAAATGTTAATAAGTATTCTGCAAGAAGAACTCTTCCATGGTAAGGCTAGCTTGACAATGCAGAGGTAAACACAATTACACTGATATCCTTATTTAAAGGCATCTTAAGGGAGACTAACCTAATCATAAGCATTGTGAATTTTCCCTAGGAAGTTGTATTATGTAACATTTCCCTCCAATTTTCAACTATAGGACCCATTTTAAAGTCTAGAACACTTTTAGCATTCCATAAATTCAGTGTTTTTCCAATAGGACAATATTGTTTTGGACTATCTCTAGATTTTTAACCAACAGCAATACTCACTGGCAGTCAAACTTGCCATTTCTCCCTTATTATTCACTTTTAAATTTTAGTGGTAAAATTTTTACCACTGGTAAAATTTTTACCTGGTAAAAATTTAAAAGTGAATAATAACCTGGAGCAAATTTTTAATTTTTTCTTTGGTGAAAAGGTACAAAATGGTATATTCTTCTGATACATTGCGTATCTTAAGACGACATTCACATGATAACAACAGCTTGATTGGGTATAAAATCTTGAATCATAACTGTTTCCTCTCAAAACACCACAAAGGTTTATTTTCTTCTGGCAGTTTAGCTGTGTTCCTCTTCAGTGAATCTAGCTTTATGCCTAAGAACCAAGCATTTCACCAGAATATGTCTAGGTAAGTATCTCTTTCATTTATTTTTCTTGATACATGGTGAGCCTCCTCAGTTTCTAGATTCGAAAGTTTTTGGACGAGAAGTGTTTTCTTCTCCTACACCTTTATTACTTAACTTGTTTGGATTTCTTCCATCCTATTTCTATTTTTTATAGTTTACATTTATTCTTTTTCCTTAATTTTTTTTTCTTTCATGATTTACGTTGTCTTATCCATTTCTTCAGCATAGTAAGAGTACTTTTCTTGTCTGCTCTATATGCTGATGATTCAAATTTTCTGCAGTTCCAAGTAGGCTGCTTTGGTGTCTCTGAGATTTGGGAGTAATTATTCAACCTTGATTGCTTTGCCTTATTTTCTCTGAAAATATTTTGTACATTTACATTCTATAGTTATTCAATTTGATAACGAACAAAGCAACTTAGAGAATTCCAAGGGAGTTGCTACCATGAATCATAGAGAATAATATTGTCTAGAGGGGAAAATTTTCATTTTGGAACTGGACATAAGCCAAGTGAACCAAACCAGAAGGCAGTCTTTAGGGGGTGAGACTTTCTCCTCCATACAATTTATTAGTTGTATACTTCCTTCTTCTCTCTGTCTTGTGATACTGAGCAAATTCCGCAGATGGTTGTGTAGGGTAACTAAGTTGGTCAAGGTGATTACAATGTGACTATCAGCTTGTTTGCTGCTTGCTACAAAAGATGCTGAGCCCCTGACCTTATTTTCCTCAGCTGCAACACGATCCACTGTGTTAGAGCATTCATATGGCCCAGTGATGCCCATGGGATTTGAGAGACAAGGGGAACAGGTGATAGCATGATGACACACCCTCTGTTCGCTGAGTACTAAACTGTCTTATTCTGATGTAGTAAGTTTCGTTGTCTACTTTTGGTATCTATGGAGTAGTAACAGGTTGACTCCTTGCCATCTTTTGTGAGGCTAGGGTTGTTCTCTGTCAGAGATTTTAATGCTGCTGAATGTATGTCCATTGTCTTAACTCAAAATAACTTGGAAAGAGTAAAAAAAGAAGTGGAAAACAGAAGGCCTCTATAGGGATAAAAGTTTTGTATCTATTTGAGCATATATTGAAATGTACTTTACACTAATTAAATTAATGAATCCATTCGTGTCTGCTAGTAGGAGTGTGGCCAGGTGAAAGCTAGCTGGCTGGCTGGTCACAGTTCTGACAGGCCTCTATGTTGAATCACCTCAGTCCAGAGTCTAGATCTCAGCCTTGGAATCTCATGAAATGGATGTTGTCATATACTGAGGGTGGGGTAGTCTCTCAGAGATGAGCTTAGAATAATAAAGGTCATGTCTAAATCAGAGATACGCTTCATTAATTTATTATCAGAGATCCCCTCTCTGGAGAAGGTAATGCTAGTATTTGCTAAACAGGGAAGGCCCCTGCCCCCTCATCAGGAAGCCAATTTAAAATCGAAGGACTGCTCTGTAAGGTTGGAATCAGGGCAAAGGTGTATGGTAGTGAGTGAGGCTTGAGGAATCACCCTGTTTTAGGCCTCTTGTGCCCCAGGTGCTCTGGTTCCTATGCATTCCTGACAGGCACATTTACCAACTTTAAAATTTCTGGCTCCTATTTTTCTGTATTTCTACTGCCTTCTATTCCTGTTTTCTTAACCTACCATTCTTCTTGGATGTGTTACTGTAAGAGATTCAGCTATTTCCCCATTAAATATTATTTGGAATGAGCCTGGGCAAATAAATATCTCCAGGTCTCACCCTTAGCTATGGAGACCTTCAGTCTCTTTAAGATGACTTTGCAAATATCCAATCTCATCTTTATGTGTTTATTATATTGGTATAATTATCAGCCTTAGAGATATTTTAATGTTAAAAAATATACTATGGGTATATGCCTAATGTATCAATTTAATGTTATGTATACATGTTTACAAACACATATAAATGGTCCAAAGTTTAGTTATTTATTCAACAAGTATGAACTTTGTATCTTCCACGTCCTCAACACTTTTGTAGGTGCTGGAGGTACAGTGATGAGAGTCAAGCTTTCCGCATTCAGGGAACTGACATTCTAGTGACAGTATGGATATATATTTATAGCATAATTTCAGATAGTAATAAGCTTATGAAGCAATATGAAGCCAGGTAAAAACTGAAGAAAGATATGGGTGGCTGTTTTAGATGGTACCATGATACTTTAAATAGTTCTTAGAGCACAAAAGCTATATTGGGAATGTCATTAAACAAACAGATGTATTTGCTAATTCTGTTATTTCCACTTTGATCATAAAAACATTGTAATAACTGTAATGTGAATATGCAACATCTGTCAATAAATCTGACATTCTCTCATCTTTGTGATTCAGACATATTAGCATTGATTGGTTGTAAAAAGAAAATATAAAAAAATCTTGTTCAAATGCAGTCAACATATAAATACTTTGAGGACCCTGTTAACGTACTGACATTTCAATGTGTGATGAAATGGAGTAGATGCCATAGAAATTCAGATAATGTTGAGAAATTCTTAAACTTCAGTTAGTATATTAGTCTTCTGTTCTTTCATAATCCATAAAAAGCATGCAGCATACGGTAATGTGTCAAGAATTTTTTAAAATCCTATTTATGTGTATAAGTTCACATAAGATGCATCTTCCTTTGTGTATTATATAATGATGCTAAAATGTGAGGTCATTTAAGGATTTGCCAAACATGGAAAAAGAAATATATTTGCAGTTTTTACATTAGGATACAATTATGCTTTGGAAAAGCACTCTTGCCTAAATACATCTTAGAAATACGCTTTTGAGAGGGACTGAATAGCACACAAATTCTGATCTCTTTTAAGTCATCTTGAAAAACGGACTACAGAAACATGAGCTGAGCTTTAATAAAGTGCTAATTAGGCGTGCATGCCACAATTTGAATGGTGATTGTATGAAATGTACAGAAATCTCAGCAGCAGAGGAATGGTATGTGGCTTTTGGGGACAAGTTGTGACAGTGAGGTGCTAGTCCTTTGATGGCATGAATTTAAAACCTTTAATGCTGACAGAGACTTTGAGATTATCTATTCAAGCTCTCAATTTGCACAAGAGGAATCTAGGGCTTAGCATCCATAAGTGACTTGCTCAAAATCACGTAACACGGCAAACAGGTCACCTGATGGGTGAGTCTGTGCTACGCCTCCAGCCCTTACTGCCTCAGCTCCCCCCTCCCATTCACTTTTCAGCCATTTTATTGAACTTCACAGCACAAGGGTTTAGAAAGAAAGTGAAATTCACATGTGTACGTTGTCCTTTTGTTTTCTAGCTGCTCCAGTGAAATATTTTGAAGAAAAGGACAGTAAAATGAAAACGAGGTTTAGGGATTTCATTTATTCTCTTTTTCTTATATCCTGCCATAAGAAATTTTAAAAATTCATAACGTGACCAAGATGATATCAGAAATGGGAGTTGGAGGAGAGGATTGAGGCAGAGTTAGTCAGAAAGGGAGGAGAGAGTGAAAAGGGGCCGTGCCTGACACTGAGGTAGAAAATCACAGTTCCTAGATGAGTGATCATCTCCCTGGTGGCTTACTTTTCTGCATTTGAAAAGGAAACTATTAACCACTCTAGGTCTTTTTTTTCCTTGACTATGGGATGAAAAGCATTGCCTGGTTAATCTCTGAGGTCCTTTTCAATGTCACTAGTCAAGGACTGGGTCTGTGTTCAGCCTTTTGGAAGTCTTATGGAAGACATATATGTAATTCTTGATTAAGCCTCTCAACTGCTCCTTATATACAACTAGAAAGCACTGATGTTTACTTTCAGGTGGAGATATTGTTGTTGATCTGTTAATAAGTCTGCTAATTTAGAATTAAAGTCAACTCTTAATTAAGCAGAAGGGAGACAGCATAGATGACTGCAAATCAGGTATAAAACAAAACTCCAGTTTGAGGGGATCAGTACAGTATGGTGGTTAGAAACAGACAGTTATTCTTGTGTTCAAATCCCAACTCTGCATTTACTAGCTATGTGGTCCTTGGAAGGACCCATCAGGCCTTACATGATCTGGCCCCTGACTATATCTGTGACTTAAAGTCCTGCTTTTTTCTCCCATGAACAATTTGCTTCAACTACAAAACCCTCCTTGCTCATCTGTGGTCAGGACAAGAATGCTCAAACCTCAGGGCCTTTGCACATGCTACCTTTGCTTAGACAACTCCTCCTCCATATATCTACATGGAACTTGACTCTATTTTTTTTCAAAATTTCCTCAAATGTTACCTTTTTGAGAAAACTTACCTGACTGTGCTAGAAGGAATGATAATGATAGAAACTCACCTTTTTATATTCTTATATTCCTGCTCAATGTTTCTTTATAGTCACTTCCTGATATATTATATATGTGTTTTTGTTTGGTTGTCTTTAGTCTACTCACATTACTAAGTAAACTCTTTGATGGAAGTCCCTGTTTCGTCCTTCCTTTCTCTCTTTTGTCTTTCTTTCTTTCAGTTGCCTTTTCACCTGGGTGTAAAAAGGTACCTGGCACACAGTAACTGTGCAGTATGCATTTGTTGAATAAATGCATGCTGGTGCTGATAGAAGAGCTAGTAACAGAAGTAGTTACATGCTACAGCTTTGGGAGATAGACTGGTGATGGGTGAAGAGTACAGGACCCTCATCGTCATTGAAGATGATTGTTCTTACTCTGTGTTACAGTTGTTATAAGTTATTTTAAAGAGATCATGGTTGGATCCTGGTCTAAAATATACCACCATCCTAGGCACATTTAATCTGTATTTAATTTTATTTCTTCCACTTCAATCTACTTGGCTTCTGATCATAAATGGAAATGAGCCAGCAGAAAGGAGACGGCATCTACCCGTGCTGTATCCTTGCAGGAGTTCACTGTTCTGGAACCTGAACGCCATGAACTCTTACTCATGACTGTAGATATAAACCTAGGAAAATACTTTTATATCAATTAATTGAAATGATACAAATTTTTTAAATGTAGCTAATGTGAATGCGAATACAAGTAGATACAATCAATTTAAATGAACGCACCAGACCATACCTGTGGCCACAATTCTTCAAGCCCCACTAACTTTAAATATTTTCTGTAACTGGCTAATTTCATTTATGTCTCCTCGGCCACTTGCCTTAGCATGGAAGAACTGTACTAGGAGAAAAGACCCATGGCACGGTGGACAACTCTGGAGGTGAGTGTTTTAGTATAATATAATGATAAATTAACTTCTTTTTCTTGTTACCCCAGCAGGTGTTTTGTCTTCCCAAATAAAATATTTGGGGGGGGGGATATAAACTATTTTCAGATCTGTTTTTTTCTTAGTTATATGATATTATAGACATGAAAAACAGACGATGAACAAGAGGATATCTTTAAATAAGGTCACAGAAGCATTTATATCAGTGAAAAAGTGAAAAATGCTTTTGCTCACACACACACACACACACATACACTCCTCACACATCTAATTTACACGCACATCTACTTCTCTCTCACACACACATATAACTCACACACAACCACATGCACACATACATGCACACACACCCCACCGCCTCACCCCAGGACTCAGATGATCAATGCCCAGGCCCAGCCTCACTCCTGCTGAAGTCTCATGTGAGTTCTAACAAACCCCCCTCTAAAGCGGCCTCCTATCACATGCTCTTCAGGACAGGATGAACACATCTACCGAAAATCATGTTTTCTTTGCATCCTAACTGAAACAGCATTAAAGGGGGAAATGGGAATTCAGCACTGCCAGCTACAGTATCTCTCCTATCAGTTCACCAATAAGGCCTGGTAGGGACCTGCCGAGCCTCTGGATAAATTGTATTTTCCAAGGGTTAATTAAGCTGTCTTGAGCTTCTGCATGAAGAGGAACACACTGGCACTTGCAGCGCCTTCTGAAACCTGCTGTCGACATTACAGTCCCTGCTGCTTTTAGCTGTATCGATCCGATGCCTGACCTGTGAGATCCTTGATGGCTGCTAACACTAGAAGCTTACTGGAGCTTTCCAAGGGAGCTTCGGGACAGCTTGTGTAGTCAGGTACAATTACCTATCCCTCCAGGAGAGCCAATTAGTTCACAAAGAGCTGGAGCAGAACAAATGTTTTGTATGTGATTTAGAATCCTAAAAAAGAAAGGAGAAAAAAGAAAAAAAAAAGGCTTTGTTCCGTCTGATTCTTTTGTTCCTAATTTTATGATTATTGTTCGATTCACAGTGGTCCTCACATTTCCTCACATGTTTCTGAAAGAAGTAGAAGAACATGATAAACCAGATTTACTGTCTTCTCTCTTTAAACTATGAAAATTGCCTTGTGCCATTTAAGATCCGGTTTCTGGACTAATTGTATGAACTCAAAGGTAGGAAACCCAAGTTTGTTCTACTTTCTGCATTTCAGAAACTTTTTCTCTAAATGGTACAATAAAATTTAATCATAATGAAATGCTCCTTTAGAAAAGAATGGATGGCAACTATTTCTGAAACTTGGCCTTGCAGATAGAATGTAAGAAGAAGAGATTTCTAGGTAGAAATACGCTACACATAGCCAGATATATATCAACATTAATATGATTGATTCCAAAACTACAGCTAATCTTTGCAGATTGTCAAATAATAAAGTGTGGTGTCCTTTGAATAAAAAGGTGGTATAACTGATCTGTCATCTGAATGCCCTGAGCCTAAGACTCCTTTCCCAATCATAAGTATTAGTATTACTAAGACTTTTATATTTCCTGTTTCATTTTCCTTGTGACCAGTGATATTCACTTCTGAGCTAGCTGCAGGATGTGGTTTGTCCATTAAATACATTTTTTTCTTTATTTTTGTCTCTGAATACTATCTTAATCATGCAGGATCAATACTTAGCCCTCAAAACATAGTGTACCAATAGAATTAAATGCAAATGGAATTTAATGCATTCTAGTACCAAAAAGCAACAAAATGAGGGGAAAGGGAAATTGGTTATTACTTTTAGTAATGGAGACAAAATTTTTAAAAATCTGCCTTCCAATATTCTTTCAATATAATATAATTATGTATATATGTGTGGTAGCTATGAAATGAACTGGGAACAGAAGTTCAATGTAAAAAATGGTATTAGGTATTTATCACAGAAACCTTTGGTCCCAGCTTAGATGAAGATAATGTAAACATTTGATTCCTGTTTCTGAAAGGCAGTAAAATTAAACTGACAAAGAGATTTCATCATATTTTAGAAATAAGTCATCTAAAGTAAAATCAGTCTCTGCACCTAAACCAGAGACCAAAGTGCAAAGACAGTAAAAAGAAAATTAAAAAAATCAGTCAACTGGGTTTACCTTAGCTGCTTTTAGTAAAATATGGTTTTATTAATTTGTAATAAAGTAATAATTGCACAGAGTCAAGTAGGGGCCTAACATGGACCTGAGGTAGGTGGAATTATAAGCCTGCTTACATGGAAGTAGAGGGCAGATGTTTGTCAATGTCTCTGTGCCTGGGAACTTTCTGGGTTCTGAGCAGGCCTGATGTTTGTCCCATTGATGCAGGCAATGTCCATGAAAGTAGATTCATGCTGCCACAACTTCTCCATCTGAAGACATAATTGCATGAAGGGGGAGATGACAGAGCTCAATCTTTTGTTGGTCTGTCTGTAAAATGGACTGGGAACTTGACATTGATGGCTTTCTGCTGCTTCAGATATTTTCCTCTCTCTTTTATTAATATCAAGTAGTGTTGAGACCATTTCATTTGGATGTTGGAAAGGAGTTGATAACAGTTTCTAGTACTGGAGAGTCCTAGCATACACAATTTTGTAACTGGAAAAAAATGACCCTGCATGATTCAGAGCTAAATTCACTATTTCAGTTGCTAAGAGGCAAGCAGATGGTCCAATCCATTGGAGGTCAACATTTTGGTTTTGGAATAAATGTTGTGAAAATGAGATCAAAACCATTTATTTAATTCCTCCGGAGTTCTCTCTTTGGCTGCATGGTCACTAATCATAGCCTTTTCCTATCCAGGTGATTTGCATGTGTTGTAAGTTGTGCTCTGAGAAAGCATTGGGTGGGGCATGCAAATCCTTCACTTTCACTGGAGAAGCAAATCAAAAGCTGGTGTCTGTAGTGTAATCCTGAAATATGATGATTACTTGTTTATTAATGTGTGGTACCTACACCTTATTTATTCTTCAAATATATCTTTTACAAGAGAAAAAGAATTTTCAAAGTACCAGTGAAAATTCTAATGACAATTTTTCTTTGCAATCATTCTTTGAAAGTGATAGTAAGAGTTCAGTAAACTCCTTCTCACTGTATAGGCCTTCTGAATAGAATATGACTTTAGTTTTCCTTCAGTTATAAGGGGCTATCATCAAACGTTAACCTGGAACCTGCAGATATGAATTAAAGACCATCAATAGCGCTGACAGTTTTCCTATTCTTTTTTTTAACTCCTTTTACTAAGTCGTCTATTAAGAGGGAGAATAACTTCCTAAGGATTCAACTTGAAAGCTTTCAAACTATTTAGCAGCATAGAGTACACGATGATCTTGTTTTTCTAAAACATAACAAGCCTTAGAGCTACATGCTGAAGATAACAATGTACAAAGAAGATACCAAATGACATTTTAATGTTTGAAATATCAGTGTTCATAATCTATAACACAATAGCAAAGATTTTAAAACTGTTTTAATAAAGGAGTAGCAAGTTGGTGAAACCTGGAGAATTTGCTAAAGCTTCATTTCTAAGGTATCAAGAATATTCTTCTCATTGGAAAATTGCCACTGATATTCATGAAGTGCCTGCTTCCTTTTCCAACCAGAGCATAAAGAGTCCACGTTTTACCCTCTGAGATGTGGCTCTAAGTAGAATTAAGTGTGATTCTTCATATGAAGGCCTCGAGGAAGAGAAAGAATGGATTTCCCAGACTTCATAGATGGAGGTGTTCAAATGAGAAAGTGAATAAAGTGTCAGACTCAAACATGGAAAAGGATAAAGGAATTAAAGAGTCAGATAGAGGGGAGAGTGCTTATTCAAGTCTAAATGTTTACTGCTTCACGGTCCATTAGGGCATCCTGGAAGGAGGCTTAGTGCAAAATAAATGAATACGATTCTTGACAAATAATGCCATTAATGCTACAGGATGTTCATTTCTTTTTAAAATCTATTGTTAGATGCTGAATGATATATTTATTATTAACGGTGAAAACATGACACTCTTAGTCTTAAGGTTACTTCTACATCAATCCAAATTCAACTCTGTAGAAAAATTTCCCTTGTTTATAACCCTTATTTGGAACAGCTAATAAAAACTTCTCAAAGGTAAGAAACTTGCCAAAAGGCTAATTGTCCTTGTATCCAAATGACGTTTTAACTTTTGCCTTCTAAATATTCTCTTCCGTCTTTGATTATTTCATTATAGACATAGAGGCCAAAATCATCTATAAAAGCTAGTAAATACCATAGCATTCCCATTGCAGCTCAATTGCCCTTTCATTAATCAATTATTTAGTACAGTCTTACTATTTACTAGGCACTGTGCTAGGCACTGCGTTGATAATGATTAACAAAAGAGACACATTCATTATCTCCTTATGCTCACAGGTTAGTGGGAGAGATTATTAAACTCAAATTGTAGCAAGTGATTAGGAAGGAAAATTACACAGGTGTGTGAGAGCATGTAATGGGGTACCAAGTATGAGAATATATCCAGGAAGAATTCTCTAAGGAAATGATGTTTGGGCTGTGATCTGAAGGGTGAATGGCTATTAACTGGGGGATTATTAGAGGGATAGGGTGACAACTAGAACCTTCTAGGAATAATACTATGTGAAAAGGAGAAAATATCTGGTAAACTGAAAGGAGCCAGTAAGTTTGAGCACACTGGACCAGAAGGAGAGAGGTCAGAGACAAGGCTGGGTCAGTAGTTAGTGCAGGTCATGAAAACCATGCGGTACATTAAGGTTTTGGTCTTTGTTCCTACAGTAGTAGGAAGCCATTGCATGGTTATAAATACTAGTGACTTCATGAAATTTGAGTTTTCAAAATATCACTCCGTTAAGCTGTGGAGAATGAATAGGAATGACATGTCAGGCAGGTTAATTAGTTAAAGGGTTATTGCAGTGGCCCTTCCATCCTGTATTCTCTGTACTAATTGTAAACTCATGCCTGTTATTGCCTGGAGATAAACATGTCTATCTAAAGACCCAGAACTGCCAGGTTTCCAGCTATTCCCACTTCTCCTAGTATATTAGAAAATGTGGCTGCATGGGTCTGACTTCCTACATGGTGACAATTCCTACATGATGACAATTGGCTGGAGCCCTGAAGTGGTTGCCCTTCCCCTCCAAGATGACACGCCTGCCCTCCAGTTTTCCAGAGTCCTTACCACCTGCATCACTCACCTGTCTTGTCCTGTAGGCATTTATATTTTTGGCCTTGTCATTTCATTTGTGACGTAGCCTGAGTGTTGAACTTAGATTTTAAAGTAAAATTTATAATTTAGAAAATAATGTGATGATAATAATTACCTCGAATTCTGTGTTTTCTGAATACAGTAAAACTAATTGACTAGTAAAATAATGAAAACATATCTACATATAAAAGCTAATGGACTTGTTAATTGATTTCCCCTAAATAAGAGTAACATATTAATAAATAATTTTTTAAAACCCTTATACTGACTAAACTAGAGTCATCCCCAAATATTCAAAATAGAAAAATTACAATGAGAATATGCAAATATATGGAACTGGCATGTCAATCTCTTGTCAATCTTTTTGACTGACAAACTGAAGTTAAGACATGTCATAAAAGCATAATGCATCCTTGAACAATATTGCCAGCTTCCATTTCTTTGGGAATGGGAAGCTACTGAAATTTCTTTAATATTGTGTCTTTTTTTCCTTTTTTATCATTTCGCTTTTCCTAAAAGAAAACTTGTTAAGTTTATACATTTTCCTGAGTATTATTACAATATATTACATATATCCACTCAGACACACACATATCAAGCATGTTGATTATGTCGTCCAGATCCTCTGTATTATTACTCGTTGTGTGTCTTTGAGCTGTCAGCTTCTGTTTCATTTTAGTTATGTCGAATTCTACTTGTTTTGCCTCCTATAGTTTATTTGCTGAATGGTGTATTAAATATCATAACTTTTATAGATTCTTGGTAGATGTTTATCTCTCATCAATGTGAATCATCTTGATTCCCTTTAGTTTATTCTGCTACACATTCGAATGTGTCTAATGCCAAATATTACCACTCCTGCTTTCTTCCTTTTCCTTCTCCTCTTCCTTTTCCTTCCTCTCTTTCTCTTTCTATCTTAGCATACTTCTATTATTTTTCACATCAGTTTATTTTCAAGTTTTGGTGTCATTTTACCTGGACCTCTCATGAGGAAAATTCCACTGACTTTTATTTAATTAGCTAATAACCAATTTGAGTATTATTGTCTTTTGTTGGGGGCATATCTCTCATTCACATTAGTATAATCATTGATATGTTTGGTGTTATTTCTGACAACGTACCATATATTTTCCAATTTTTGTTGTTGTTTCCCTTTTTCTTTCTACATTTTTACCAAATTAATCACATTTTATTTCACTTATTGTATTTCTTATAGAGCTTTGGATGTTCTGCCTTTAATTTCTAGTCTGTGATTGTGGGAAACGTCAGCAGTGGTCACCGACATTTCCTTCCTGTAAATAGGGGACATTATACACCCTTGCCCTTTTGAAGGTGAGCATGATGCTGTGACTTGATTTGTTACGTAGGGGCTGTAGTATTTGGGAGCCAATATGTGGTTTCCCATGGTGTCCTTCTCTCTCTTTTTCCTTCCATGCCCTCTCCATCTGCAGCAGTGAACCCTGATGTCTCATCTTGACGTGATGGCTTCAGGGATGATGTCAGCCTGGGTTCCTGTGTGACTATTATTATGCTTATGCCCCTGAGATTTGGGCCTGCTTTTTTTTTTTTTTTAATTAATTTTTTATTTATTTATTTATTTATGGCTGCGTTGGGTCTTTGTTGCTGCATGCGGGTTTTCTCTAGTCACGGCGAGCGGGGGCTACTCTTCGTTTCGGTGTGCGGGTTTCTCATTGCAGTGGCTTCTCTTGTTGCGGAGCACGGGCTCTAGGCGTGCGGACTTCAGTAGTTGTGGCATGCAGGCTCAGTAGTTGTGACTCACGGGCTTAGTTGCTCCGCAGCATGTGGGATCTTCCCGGACCAGGGCTCGAACCCGTGTCCCCTGCATTGGCAGGTGGATTCTTAACCACTGCGCCACCAGGGAAGTCCCTTGGGCCTGCTTTTTACCACTACATTGCCTAGCCTCTCCCAACTGATACAACTGACTGCATTCAAAATGTTAACAAACATTGACACATATTTTCCATAAGGGCTCAGAAAATAATCAGCATTAGTAGCCTTTCCTTTCAGCCAGATAGGGCCTTTATTGTAATTTAATGTTTTCCTCTCATGTTTTCCGTCATCAAACAACTGTGTTGAAATCAGACTGGATTTTCTCCCAGTGGCTTTTCTTAATATTATACCTTATCTGGTCTCTGAATCTTTATCTAATAAACTATATTCACCACCATATTATCAACACTTAGTTTCACAGTGTCTTTGTTCATCACAAGTTTTTATATATTCGATTTCTACTTCCTAGAATTTAATTTTCACTTAGCTGGAGAACATTCTTGAGAACTGTAGAGGGTGCATAGATAGTAAAATATCTGAAGCTTATTTATCCTTAAAACGTATTCTTTGCCCTTATATTTGAATGGTAGTTTTTTTTTTTTAATGCATATTTGGGTTTGGCAGTTTTCCCCTCAGGAGTTCTGGGCAAGTGCTCTGATATTTTCCGTATGTAACTGAGAAGACACCTGAAAGTCTGGGGTTTTTTTGTTTAAATTCTTTGCACGTAACTTCTATTTTTCTACTGAATTTGTGATAGTTTTTGTTTACCAATGATGTTGATAGATTTTTAATGACTCCATTTTTATTCTTCCAGAGCAATCAATAGACTCTTTTCTATTTGACAAATTGTCTTTTTTAAGTTCAGAGAAATGTGCTTCTATCTTTTCCTTGACTATTTCTTTACTTCTTTATGTCTCTGCTTCTAAAAATTTTTTTTGATAAGTATTTTCTCTTACTTGTCTCTCATAAGTTTATCTTTGTCTTTTTGCCCTGCATTTCGGGAATATCCAACTTGATATTCCAGACCCTTTTTCTTTAGCATAACTAGTAAAAAATTCAGCCCCTCTATTGTTTTTTGTTTATAAATCATGATACTAATATTTCTATTTTTTTAAAATAGATCTTTATTGGAGTATATTTGCTTCACAATACTGTGTTAGTTTCTGTTGTACACCAAGGTGAATCAGCCATATGCATATATAAGTCCCCATATCCAATCCCTCTTGAGCCTCCCTCCCACCCTCCCTATCCTACCCCTCTAGGTGGTCACAAAGCACCGAGCTGATCTCCCTGTGCTATGTGGCTGCTTCCCACTAGCTAACTATTTTACATTTGGTAGTGTATATATGTCGATGCTACTCTCACTTTGCCCCAGCTTCCCCCTCCCACCCCATGTCCTCAAGTCCATTCTCTATGTCTATATTCCTGCCCTGCAACTAGGTTCCTCAATACCATTTTTTTTTTTTTTAGATTCCATATATATGCGTTAGCATACGGTATTTGTTTTTCTCTTTCTGACTTACTTCACTCTGTATGACAGACTCTAGGTCCATCCACCTCACTACAAATAACTCAATTTCATTTCCTTTTATGGCTGAGTAATATTCCATTGTATATATGTGCCACATCTTCTTTATCCATTCATCTGTCGATGGACACTTAGGTTGCTTCCATGTCCTGGCTATTGTAAATAGTGCTGCAATGAACATCGTGGTACATGTCTCTTTTTGAATTATGGTTTTCTCAGGGTATATGCCCAGTAGTGGGATTGCTGGGTCATATGGTAGTTCTATTTTTAGTATTTTAAGGAACCTCCATACTGTTTTCCATAGTGGTTGTATCAATTTACATTCCCACCAAGAGTGCAGGAGGGTTCCCATTTTACCACACCCTTTCCAGCATTTATTGTTTCTAGATTTTTTGATAATGGCCATTCTGACTAGGTGAGGTGATACCTCATTGTAGTTTTGATTTGCATTTCTTTAATAATTGGTAATGTTGAGCATCTTTTCATGTGCCTCTCAGCCATATGTATATCTTCCTTGGTGAAATGTCTATGTAGGTCTTCTGCCCATTTTTTAATTGGATTGTTTGTTTTTTTGATATTGAGCTCCATGAGCTCTTCATATATTTTGGAAATTAATCCTTTGTCTGTTGTTTCATTTGCAAATATTTTCTCCCATTCTGAGGGTTGTATTTTTTCTTGTTTGTGGTCTCCTTTGCTGTGCAAAAGCTTTTAAGTTTAATTAAGTCCCATTTGTTTATTTTTCTTTCCATTACTCTAGGAGGTGGGTCAAAAAAGATCTTGCTGTGGTTTATGTCAAAGAGTGTTTTTCCCATGTTTTCCTCTAAGAGTTTTATAGTGTCTGGCCTTACATTTAGGATTTTAAACCGTTTTGAGTATATTTTTGTGTATGGTGTTAGGGACTGTTCTAATTTCATACTTTTACATGTAGCTGTCCAGTTTTCCCAGCACCACTTATTTGAAGAGGCTGTCTTTTCTCCATTGTATGTTCTTGCCTCCTTTGTTGTAAATTAGGTGACCATATGTGCATGGGTTTATCTCTGGGCATTCTATCCTGTACCATTGATCTATATTTCTGTTTCTGTGCCAGTACCATACTGTCTTCATTACTGTAGCTTTGTAGTATAGTTTGAAGTCAGGTAGCTTGATTCCTCTAACTCCGTTTTTCTTTCCCAAGATTGCTTTAGCTCTTCGGGGTCTTTTGTGTTTCCATATGAATTGTAAAATTTTTTATTCTAATTCTGTGAAGAATACCATTGGTAGTTTGAGAGGGATTGCATTGAATCTGTAGATTGCCTTGGGTAGTATAGTCATTTTCACAATATTGATTCTTCCAATCCAAGAACATGGTATATTTTTCCATCTGTTTAGGTCACCTTTGATTTCTTTCGTCAGTGTTTTATAGTTTTCTGAGTAAAAGTCTTTTGCCTCCTTAGGCAGGTTTATTCTTAGGTATTTTATTCTTTTTGTTGCAATAGTAAATGGGATTGTTTCCTTAATTTCTCTTTCTGATTTTTAGTTGTTGGTGTATACAAATGCCAGAAATTTGTGTATTAATTTTGTATCCTACAACTTTACCAAATACATTGATTAGTTCTAGTAGTTTTCTGGTGGCATCTTTAGCATTTTCTATGTACACTATTGTGTCATCTGCAAACAGTGACAGTTTTACTTCTTCTTTTCCAATTTGTATTCCTTTTATTTCTTTTTCTTCTCTGATTACCATGACTAGGACTTCGAAAACTATGTTGAATAATAGTGGTGAGAGTGGACATCCTTGTTTTGTTCCTGATCTTAGAGGAAATGCTTTCAGTTTTTCACCATTGAGAATGATGTTTGCTGTGGGTTTGTCATATATGGTCTTTATTATGTTGAGGTGGGTTCCCTCTGTGCCCATTTTCTGGAGAGTTTTTATCATAAATGGGTGTTGAATTTTGTCAGAAACTTTTTCTGCATCTATTGAAATGATCATATGGTTTTTATTCTTTAATTTGTTAATGTGGTGTATCACATTGATTGATTTGTGTGTATTAAAGAATACTTGCATCCCTAGGATAAATCCCACTTGGTCATGGTGTATGATCCTTTTAATGTGTTGTTGGATTCTGTTCGCTAGTATTTTATTCAAGATTTTTGCATCTATGTTCATCCGTGATATTGGCCTGTAATTTTCGTTTTTGGGGGATGTCTTTTTCTGGTTTTGGTATCAGGGTGATGGTGGCTTCATAGAATGAATTTGGGAGTGTTTCTCCCTCTGCAATTTTTTGGAAGAGTTTGAGAAGGATTGGTGTTAGCTCTTCTCCAAGTGTTTGATAGAATTCCCGTGTGAAGCCATCTGGTCCTGGACTTTCGTTTGTCGGAAGATTTTTAATTATAGTTTCAATTTCATTACTTGTGATAGGTCTGTTTATATTTTCTAATTCTTCCTGGGTCAGTCTTGGAAAATTGGACCTTTCTAAGAATTTATCCATTTCTTCGTGGTTTTCCATTTTATTGGCATATGGTTGTTTGTAGTAGTCTCTTATAATCCTTTGTATTTCTGCACTGTCCATTGTGATTTCTCCTTTTTCATTTCTAATTTTACTGATTTGCATCCTCTCCCTTTTTTTCTTGATGAGTCTGGCTATGGGTTTATCAGTTTTGTTTATCTTGTCAAAGAACCAGCTTTTACTTTTATTGATCTTTGCTATTGTTTTCTTCATTTCTATTTCATTTATTTCTGCTCTGATCTTTATGATTTCTTTCCTTCTATTGACTTTGGGTTTTCTTTGTTCTTCTTTCTCTGCTTGTTTTAAGTGTAGGGTTAGATTGTTTATTTGAGATTTTTCTTGTTTCTTGAGGTGAGATTGAATTGCTATAAACTTTGGTCTTAGAACTGTTTTTGCTGTGTCCCATAGGTTTTGGGTCATCGTGTTTTCGTTGTCATTTGTTTGTATGTATTTTTTAATTTCTTCCTTGATTTCTTCAGTGATCTCTTGGTTGTTTAGTAGTGCACTGTTTAGCCTCCATGTATTTGTGGTTTTTATCGTTTTTCTCCTGCAATTGATTTCCAGTCTCATAGCATTGTGGTCAGAAAAGATGCTTGATACGATTTCAATTTTCTTAAATTTTCCAAGGCTTGATTTGTGACCCAAATGTGATCTATCACACAGAATGTTCCATGTCCACTTGAGAAGAAAGTGTATTACTCTGCTTTCGGGCAGAATGTTCTATAAATATCATTTAAATCTATCTGGTCTATTGTGTCATTTAAAGCTTGTGTTTCCTTATTTATTTTCTCTTTGGATGATATGTCCATTGGTGTAAGAGGTGTGTTAAAGTCCCCTACTATTATTGTGGTACTGTCAATTTCTCCTTTCATGGTTGTTAGCATTTTCCTTATGTACTTAGGTGCTCCTCTGTTGGGTGCATAAACATTTATAATTGTTATATCTTTGTCTTGGATTGATCCCTTGATCATTATGTAGTGTCCCTCCTTATCTCTTGTAACAGACTTTATTTTAAGGTCTATTTTATCTGATATTAGTATTGCTACTGCAGCTTTCTTTAGATTTCCATTTGCATGGAATATCTTTTTCAATCCCTTCACTTTCAGTCTGTACGTGTCCCTAGGTCTGAAGTGGGTCTCTTGTAGACAGCATATATATGGGTCTTGTTTTTGTATCCTGGACAGTGTGTGTCTTTTGGTTGAGGCATTAAAGCAATTTACATTCAAGATTATTATCAATATGTATGTTCCTATTACCATTTTCTTAATTGTTTTGGGTTTGTATTTGTGGGTCTTTTTCTTCTCTTGTGTTTCCCGCCTAGAGAAGTTTCTTTAGCATTTGTTGTAAATCTGGTTTGGTGGTGCTGAATTCTCTTAGCTTTTGCTTGTCTGAAAAGCTTTTGATTTCTCTGTCAAATCTGAATGAGATCCTTGGTGGGTAGAGTAATCTTGGTTGCAGGTTTTTCTCCTTCATCACTTTAAATATGTCCAGCCAGTCCCTTCTGGTTTGCAGAGTTTCTGCTGAAAGATCAGCTGTTAACCTTATGGGAATTCCCTTGTGTGTTATTTGTTGTTTTTCCCTTGATGCTTTTAATATGTTTTCTTTGTATTTAATTTTTGACAGTTTGATTAATATGTGTCTTGGTGTGTTTTTCCTAGGGTTTATCCTGTATGGGACTCTCTGTGCTTCCTGGACTTGGGTGACTATTTCCTTTCCCACGTTAGGGACATTTTCCACTATAATCTCTTCAAATATTTTCTCAGACCCTTTCTTTTTCTATTCTTCTTCTGGGACCCCTATAATTCGAATGTTGGTGCATTTAGTGTTGTCCCAGAGGTTTCTGAGATTGTCTTCAATTCTATTCATTCTTTCTTCTTTATTCTTTCTTTGTTCTTTAGTTCTTCTAGATCTTTGTTAAACATTTCTTGTATTTTCTCAATCCATGCCTCCATTCTAGTTCCCAGATTCTGGATCATCTTTACTATCATTACTCTGAATTCTTTTTCAGGTAGACTGCCTATATCCTCTTCATTTATTTGGTCTTGTAGGTTTTTACCTTGCTCCTTCATCTATGACATATTTTTTTGCTATCTCATTTTTTTTTTTTTTTTAATGAGGTGGATTGTGTTCCTGTCTTACTGGTTGTTTGGCCTGAGGTTTCCAACACTGGAGCTTGTAGACTGTTGGGTAGAGCTAGGTCTTAGTGCTGAGATGAGGACGTCCGTGAGACCTCACTCCAATGAATATTCCCTGGGGTCTGAGTTTCTCTGTTAGTCTAGTGGTTCGGACTCAGAGCTCCCACCACAGGAGCTTTAGCCTGACCCCTGGCTCATGAACCAAGATCCTGCAAGCCGCATGGAGTTGAAAAAAAAAAAAAGAACAATAACAAAGTAAAAAATAAAATTAGACTAGGAAACTAACAGACATGTTAGATAGAATATAAAAATAAAAATATAGATGAAACAACAACCGGAAGGTATAACAGTACCACAGTAGTAAGAAAGAGGAGGAGGGAAAAGAAAAAAACAAAGGGGGGGGAGGCCTTGGCTGTGGAGGGCGGGGCCTAAGCAAGAATGAGGTTTGGGCAGTAGGTGGGGCCAATGCTCAGAACCTACAGGGCTGGAAAAGGCCATGGGGGCTGTGGGAGGTGGGGCTTAGGCTCAAGGAACAGAAGAGGCCCAGGCCTGTCCCCCACCCCTGGTCTCAGAGGTCAGGGGACCTTACCTGGGAGTCCAGCAGGCTTCCTGGGCTCGAGTGGGTGGCGCAATCACCCTCCAACCCTCTCCTGCTCCTCCCAGAGGGCCCTTCCCACCTGCCTCTCCTGATCTTCCCAGCCTCAGGAGCACTGATCCTTTCTGACCTCCACTTCTCCTCCCCTCTCAGTCCCTCCACGTCCTACCGGTTCACTTGGGGATTTCTCTCATATTCTTGGGCATCAGGGTCCCCCACCAGCAGCCAGCAGGTGCCCTAGCTGTGGGGAGATGCTAACTCAGCGTATTCCCACACCACCATCTTCTCTAACATGTATTTTTAAAAAATGATACTAATATTTCTAATGTCCAAGAATTCTGATTGCTTCTTTCTCATAGTAACCTTTAAATTTTTTCTTTTAGCAGAGGAGATATTCCTTTATGGTTTGGAGTCTTGAGTTATGTGGGAAAATTAACTTTTTATTCTATGCGTATCTCTTCTTTTTCAGCACTGTTAGTTTTCACTATCAATTAGATTCCATCTACATTGTATCTTCCAGAAGTTCATCAAATATGATGATAGTATTTTTTTTCTATCAAGTTGTCTTGAATGATTACTGATTCATTCCTATTTTTACATTTTGCTATCATTTCGATGGCTACTGGGAGTTGGTAGTGATGAATTCATATGTCTTCAGGTATTTTGACCCAATGTAGAAACTTCGTATTTATAATATCTTCATATTCTAAAATTATTTGGATATACAGGCCTCTTATAATATGCCTCATTTTTACACATGCTGTCAAAAATTATATTATGGGGTACTTAATGCTACAAGATGGTTCTGAGATATAATCCTCTTCAGTTAATATTAGTGAAGTTTACTCTGTGCAGGGGACAGAATTGAGACAAGAATTTTCATTTTTACTCCTAATATTTGCTGTCCCATTTTAGACCATGAGATGTTCTTCTTCAATCCTTATAGACTATATTCCTTACCCCATGACCGAGTCTTGGTAGATATGTTCTGAAACACATTTTTGATAGTCTGCCCTCTCCACGCTTTATAATTAGGTGGGGGGAATGATCAGGTTAATTTAACATTTCCAATAATCTATGTAAGTTCTAAACACAGATAGTGCGTGATTTCTTTTCTCTGTGAGATTCAGTCTTTACATATGCTGAACTTTGTGCCGAAAATTAACGGCACTTTCAGCAGGCAGTGTCTTGTCTTTTCTTCCCCACTAGTGATGATGAACTCACACTTATACCTTGAGAATCACATGTCAAGTCCCATCAAGTCCATGATTTTAATATGCATAAGTTGGCCTAGAGATACTCAGACTGTGACCAGGAAATTGAACCTATAATCATCATCATCATCGTATTGTTATTCTGAATTCAATAGCACTACCGAAAAGACAAGAGATAGACCTCATACATTTAATGTGTTTACTTTTGAAAGTTTAAAAAACTTTCCTCAAAAATGTAACTTAGCTCAAGAAAAAAGAATTATGACATATTAAAGATTCTGTTTAATAGAATGAAAAAAAACACTAGACTGGTAGAAGTCAAGAAACAATTTCTTGAATTAATTCTGTTACTATTTGAATGACTATGATGAGAAAGAAGGAGATCCTGCCATTTGCAATAACATGAATGGACTTCGAGGGCATTATGCTAAGTGAGATAAGTCAGACAGAGAAAGACAAAGATATTGTATAATGTCACTTATATGTGGACTGTAAAAAAAAAGCTGAACTTGTAGAAACAGAGAGTAGAATCGTGGGTGCCAGGGGCTGGTGGTTGGGGGAACTGGGGAGATGTTGGTCATAGGATATAAACTTGCAGTTGGAAGATGAATAAGCTCTGGAGATCTAAGGCATTTAGATCACAATCTAAGCATTGTGATTATAGTTAACAATACTGTGTCATATACTTCAAAATTTCTAAAAGACTAGATCATAAATCTCACCACAAAAAAGAAATGATTATTCTGTGACATAATGAAGATGCTAGCTAAAGCTATGGTGGTAATCATATTGTAATATATACATATATCAAATCAACATATTGTACACCTTAAACTTACACAGTATTATATGTCAATTACATCTTTAAAAAATGATATACACTGATATCATTAAAAGAAATTCCATTAAAAATTGAATAGCCTTGAATAGGTCATTTAACCTATCTAGACTTTCATTCCTTCATCTTTAAACTGAAGGGGTGGGATTAAGTTACATTTACCTTTCTATCCATGCTAAAGACTCTCTCCACTATTTAGAGCTCATTGGGAATATAGTGAATGACTAAAGACATCTTATTAGTTACTTTCTTCAATGGTTCAAGATTTCTAGTAGCTTTGGGTAAAAATATGTATTGCATAATTATTTCCACTCTAGTGTTGAAAATCCCAATAATGTCTGGCCAAGAGAATGGAAGTCCATGACCTGAAGCTCTTATATTAGTAAGGAGTAAAAAGAATATGGCAGGAATACAAATATAGTCAGACAGGTGAATTTCACTGAGGAACCACTGTGTTCTGAACACTGAAACAAGTGTTGGAGTGATGGAATGGCATGAAGATAGGATGGGGGAAGTATGTGAGAATATAAAATGAAAGGTCCCGCAAGGAAAGACCTGAATTCACATTATCTTATGTAGTGCTATCTTCTATTATTGTCCTCATGATCATAGATTTCCATCCAGTCTCTCTGAAGAATCCTTTTACTTATAAACAAATTCAGATTATGGAAGTGATACTAGTCCACTGTACTTTTTTTTGTAATGCACAAATAATAGAATTTACATTCAGAAGACATTTTTTCGTCTACTTTTTTTTCTCCTTCTGCTCACTCTGGGTCTCTTGGAAATGTCATCATCTGTTAGCGTGGCTGTCAACAAGTCACTCCTCATATACCATTTTCTTTACCTATAAATGAGGATCACATTCAACCTTCCTACATCACACAAACAGTGTGAAAATAAACAAATGACTATGTATGAAAGAGGAACTACAGTAACTTCCTTAAGACGCAAGACAATATTTTTTAATATTATATAACAGCAATTCTAATATTTCCTTCAAATGTAACAGTCATTGCCATATTTCTTGGGATAGATTCAAAACAATTTCCCTTTCTTCATAACTAGAACTATCCAGTTCATTCCTGGACTAATGAATCAAAAAGAAAATGTCTTATCAATTGTTGGAGTTCATATGCAGGCATGGGACAATGGGCAAAGGGGAGGCAAATCCATCATAAAGAATGTTGGGACAAACTCTTAAAATGAGCCTATATGTAAATAGTTATTTATAACCAAGACAAAAGTAAGCAACAGCAAGTTCAACAAATCACACAAGAGATAAAGCAAATTCTCTTTTCTTCCTTATAAACAGGGCAAAACTGGCAATAGAGGTGGTGAAGTAAATATGCAATACTCTCAGTTTCTGGATCATCCTCTTCATAAATTAAAAAAATATATATTGTGCTCACTCTTTCCCCATACTTTTTGAACCTAAGGTTTCTAAAGTCTGGGCTTCCCTGGTGACACAGTGGTTAAGAATCCACCTGCCATTGTAGGGGACATGGGTTCAAGCCCTGGTCTGGGGAGATCCCACATGCTGTGGAGCACCAAAGCCCGTGCGCCACAACTACTGAGCCTGTGCTCTACAGCCCACGTGCCACAACTACTGAGCCCGCACACCTAGAGCCTGTGCTCTGCAACAAGAGAAGCCACTGCAATGAGAAGCCCGTGCACCGCAACGAAGAGTAGCCCCCGCTCCCTGCAACTAGAGAAAGCCCACGCACAGCAACAAAGACCCAAAGCAGACAAAAAAAAACAAAGAGGTTTCTAAAGTCTGAGGAGCTTGAATATAATTTGCATGAAGCTGTCATGGTCACACATCCCTCTGTCGGGAAGGTAACAGACCGCAGCACAGCATCCAACCACATCTGATAAGAAGTTCAGAAAAGGAAGTCGGTGAAGGTATTGTTAAATTCTAAGTCAAGGTCCAAGTGGTCAGAGAACAAGTGAGAAAAACACATCCACAGACAAATCCACTGCAGGCTTTTTACGTTTCAGGGGAGATGGCCCTAGCTCCCACCCTGAAGTCTTAGGTCTGGGTCTTAATTAACTCTGCAATGTTAAACAGTCACATATTTCTTTGATTTTCAATTTCCTCATCTGTAGAATAGATTAACATCTACCCTAGCTCTTAAGGTTATTTTGAGATGCAAATGAAGTCATATACATGGAATACTCACATAAAAGTTATGCTAATTTCCGTGTGTGTGTGTGTGTTGCTTTGTAAACAATGTTTCTCCCAGGTAAGGATATGTATGCAGCAAAATGCCTGGCACTTGGTGTTTGTGAAAGGCTTGTTGAATGTTTGTTGAATCGGAATGAAACTTAACTTTGAAAAATCATAGTTTAACATAATAATAAATAATTTAAACTATATCAAAATGCACATTTCCTCTTTCACTGTTGCCATCTCCTTTCTTTCACTTCCTTCATCTCTATTGCTGTCATGAGAATGCTGAAAACTGTCACTTTTGTTCTCCTCTTTTCCTCCCTTCTGAGTGGGGAGCCAAAGCTTTTCCCTTCCCTTTCTGCCATTCAGCAATTTCTCCGTCCCTTTATATTTCTCTCTCTCTAGCTGTTTAAGTTTTAGCACAGCTTTTCTATTTCTGTAGGAAACCGTTCACCACAATGCTTCCAGCTATCATTTAATCTTTTTTCCTCCCTAAGGAAGCTCAACTTGTTGATTTGATTTGTGTCATTTAAAACAAATACCTATGTCTTCTCCACTAACTCCTTCTTAGCACTTTGCAATTTCACTTCCATCATTACACTCTACCACGACTGTCCTCAGTAAGGCCACCAGTGAATTCCTTCTGGACAAATTCACAGCCCCCCTTTCCAGCCTCATTCTACTGGCTCTTTCTATTGTGTTTTATTTCAACAACCTCCCCTTCTGCTTGTTGCTCTTTTTTAAGTTAACTTCGATGACATCGTAATTTCTTTCTCCTCATACCTTTCACAGTACTTATTTTGTGTCTCTTGCTCAGGTTCTACCTACCCTCTTTTCCCATTAACAGCTATCCCTTTGGGCTCAACTGGGTTTTCTCCTATTTTGGTCTGACCCTCACCTCACACAAAAAGACTGATATGGTCTTCATTATTACCAGTACACATACTGATGCTATCCAAACCTCCCTTCCTTCTAAGAATGTTTCCTATTCTGATCAGTGTGTCACTTAAAAATCTTACTACCATGAAGCAGAAACTAACACACCATTATAAAGTAATTATACTCCAATAAAGATGTTAAAAAAAAAATCTTACTAGCATGTAAAATCCAACAAACTAAAATAATTCAAGAACAGGTAAAACAAACAATGGTGATACTAGGTAGAACAGTGGGAATATTGCCTGGGAAGGGACACAGCTTTCTGGGACGCTGGAAATGTTCTATACCTTGATCCAGGTGATGGTTATACAAGTATATGTATACAAGTATAAAAAGTCATCAAACTATGTACTAAAGATATGTGTACCATACTGCAAGTAATACCTCAACTTTAAAATCAGATAACTAAAAACAACAAAAAAGGTTCTGCACACAGTATGCATTGCAGTGTTCGACTAAATAAACATGGCATCAGTTAATGAGAACAGAAAGAAAACATTGATGAAAGGTACTATATAGTGAAAAGGAGATTTTCCTAGTACCAGCTCTCCAATTACATGATATTTTGGCATCAGAGATTTGACCAAGTGCTAACAAGATTAAGTTAGTTAAAGTCAACGTGGTGAATTAAAATAGTTTGAGTATAAGACTTTGAATGTGGAATATCCTTATATAAATGACAGTATTTTAAATCTAGTTCTGGGAACTTAACACCTATGACTTTATTTGAATATGCCCTTGGGCACTGGGATTATTTGTTTGTGATGGGTCAGAGTATATCCTTCAGGAGAGAGCAACAGGAGGTTCACTAATATAAGATCTAGATCTTATATTAGATCTAGATCTTATAAGTGACTAGATCACTTATACAGGATCTAGCTTAATAGAGTAAGAAAATATGCTAGACATAGAGAAACCTCTGAAGAGGAAGAAAAAGTATACAAGAATGTCAGGAGAATGGTATAATTTGGGACCTACATTATTGAAATTCTAGCAGGTTCTGAATTAATTGTCAATGCTAGTGAAAAATTGTATCACGTCACCAATATAGGACTGTACAGAACAAGAGTGTGAATTATGGAACAGGAACACAACTCATGTGACAGATGCATTTGTATCTTGAGATATATTTGTTGCCTGCTCTGGTAGGATCTGTGTTGAACTACAAGTTACTAAATAATTTATTTGTAGGAAGAACACCAAAATTATTCTTACTACTCTTTGAGTGGGTCTATAACCCAGGATATGTGTAATTAATAAATAAAGGCATTTTCCCCTCCAAGTGATCTACCATGTGTTAAGCTGGGCAGTTGTAAAGATCAGTGTAGGACATCACTCGTAAACTTGTGTGGTTGAGATGACTCCATGAGACATGTCCTAGGGTACATATGTTATTGATTATATATATATATAATCAATATTGTAACAATAATCATTATACATATATATGTATAAAATTTTTAAAACTTTGATGTCCTTTGACAGCATATCGCATCACCATTAATGTGTTTTGGAAGCAACTCATTCCATTTATGTTTTTGAGATTTCTTGACCCACTTCTGCCTGGTTCCTCAGAAAATCATGACATCTTTGATTGGGGTGATAGTTATTTATATATTGTGGCCATCTGTTCTTGTTTATTTAATAAGTGCCAATCTTCTGGCAGTGATGCAGTAACTAGTTTTAGAAAGATAGTGATACATGCTAAATATCTGAAAAATTTACTTTAAAAACCTGAAATTCTTTACTATGGTAACTTTTCCTTGTATCATTTTGTATATTGGTGTTCATCCGTGAAGTATGATTAAATAGAACCAAGAAAAAAAAATTGGCATATCTATTGCCACGTACAAGGACTTCTTCATGAAGACGAGACACTATTATTTACATATTTCCTCCCACTCATAGATCAGAATAGCCATAGTAAATTAGAGGTGATGAAATCCCTTAGGCGTCCCCAGCTCTGTCACACACATGTGAATCTTGTCACTGGTCTTCTTACTGTGGCAATTTTACAGAAGGTTCTACAGAATCTAGACTGTTCATAAATTTGGTTGGAAGAAAGTATTGATCTTTGATTTTAGAATACAGTTTAGAATTCTTTGGTGTTAATCAGAACTACCATAATTGTAATTGTCTGATGTTTTCTGCAATATGAATTTTGACTCTCAAAATTTGGCCCATGAAACACCAATGAACTAACAATCAGGGTTCTCTTAATGGGGAAGAAATCAAATCAATAAATGCAATTCTTTTTTCTGTTTCTTATGGGTCAATGACAATACAATTCCAAAGACTTCTTTTTTTAAACAGACTAACTCTTACCTGTCATTTAGTAAACTACAAAGTTACTAAAATTTGGACACTAATAGTACTTACTGAGGGCTTGAATTAGAATTATACGAAAACATCTTTTGGTGCATCTTACTTGCAATGCTGCAAATTCTTTTTTTAAAAATATTTATTTATTTGGCTCATTGGGTCTTACTTGTGGCACACGGGATCTTCGTTGCAGCATGTGGAATCTTTTGTTGTGATGCGTGGGCTCTTCGTTGCAGTGCATGGGCTTCTCTCTAGTTGTGGCTTACGGGCTCTAGAGTGCACAGGCTCAGTAGTTGTGGCACGCGGGCTTAGTTGCCCCGTGGCGTGTGGGATCTTAGTTCCCCAACCAGAGATCAAACCTCTGTCCCCTGCATTGGCAGGCAGATTCTTAACCACTGGACCACCAAGGAAGTCCTGCAAATTCTTGCTGTACGTGCACACACATAAAAAGTTGGAGTCTCTGCAAATAGCAGAAAAGACAGTTTCTTTCATTTGTTCATGGTTTCTAATAGCTATTCTTTTTCTTTTTCAATTACTTAATAATAAATTATAGCTTTATTATAATTACTGTGTTTTGGTGAGTGTTGTCTGGTTAACTCTAGAATATGTAGGGATGCATATTTTAATCAAGAATATTTTGTACCTATATCTGGATTTTAAGATATGTATGTTTTGGAGTTCAGATATGCATAAATCATACCCCTCTTGCTTAGGCAGATGTATGCATAATCTTCTACCCCTCATACATAGAGTGATACTTTGTTAATACCAAACCCTATTCACCTGGATATGGCAGATACGTGGGTAGTGGACCTTAAGGTCTTTTAAACCTCTTAATTTGGTCTAACTATAATAAGAACTACTGCTCCAAATAATTTCTTATAATAACTTGTATTGTCATGTCAAATCATCGTTTACATGCTTTAAGTCACTTCTTTTCATTTTATACAAAACTTTTTTTCTCCATAACACAGATAAACAGTTATAACTATAGATGCAACCAACATAGAATAATTTTGCTATTATTAAGTTTACATATTGCTGGGTTTTCATTTAGCATCACATTAAAGCAAAATTTGCTATAATTGGTAATCCAGGAGCATAATGTGTGCCTTGGCTACATACTGCTACTTTCCATCTTACATTAAAACAATATTCCCTGTTTGATTGGGTATGGGACCATGCTAGTGTCTGGGTGTAGCTCAGATCAGACAATCTGGAGTAACATAACCTCCACATGGCTAAGATACGTGGTAGGGCTAAACACTGTTTGCAAGTGGGCCATAATGTAAATTCCTTTGTTTGGCTGAATTATCTTGAAATTATAGCCTGCCATGTCCTGCTTTGTGTTATAAGTAAACCATATTGTGTTTGTATGTATCCTTTAATTTCTACATAATTTCAATATTACTTTAATAAATTTCATATAATCACATTAAAATAATAGCACTGGTATTGACCTTGAAGACCATCTAATTATTTATCTCTCAAACTGGTATTCATCATCCTGTCTGGTACAATGAGGAACTTGGGTTACTCAAAAATACAATATTTTTGAAATAAAAAATATATTTATTGTATACCATATCAATATAAATATATTTTTTTAATCAATGGGAATTAAAAACGTTATTTTGGAGTTAAACACTTTCATATCATGTTTCATGTAAAATAAACATGATTTTTTTCTAGTAGTGTATGAGATTTCAGAAACATTCCTGTATTCAGTGGATTGTGTTTGTATGTTGTAATAGTTTTCTATTGCTATCATAACAAATTATCACAAATATGGCCACTTGAAACAACACTCATTTAGTGTCTCACAATTCTGTAGGTCCGAAGTCCAGACTGACTATACTTGTTTCTCTGCTCTGAGTTTCATGAGGCTAAAGTCAAGGTGTTGGGTGGATGGGCTCTTATCAGGAGGCTCTCGAATGAATCTGATCATTGGTAGAATTCATTTCTTTTTAACTGTAGAGCTGGGGTCCTCCCTGCTGTATGTCTGCCAAGGGCTAGTCTTTGCTTCTCCATACTATCCGTGTTCCTTCTCATTTTTTCTATGAGTACCTGACCCTCCTCCAGCAAAGGTGGATCTAATCCTCCTCACAGTTGGAATCTTCCTGACTTCCCCTTCTGCTACATCTTACTTGCCTCTTCCTGCTTTAGCTGGAGAAAGTTCCAAGAGCTCTTAAGGGCTCGTGTGACTGATTTGGCCCACCTGGATATGCAGGCTATTCACCCTATCTTAAGGCTAACCTCAATTACTTATGTATAGTCCTTTGTCATGTAAAGTAATACACTCATAGGTTCCAGGAATTAGGACACAGACATCTTTGGGAATCATTATTTGGTCTATCACAGATATACTCTTAGACACTTGGGAGAAAGCATGAGAGGCACTGATATTTTAATCTTAAAGATGAGGGAAGTCAGGACCAGAGAAAGTGAGGTGACATACTAGAGTTTATACAACCAATTAATTACTGTTTTGCAATTAGAACCTTGTGATCCTGGATTCCAGTACAATGATCTTTTCTACCAAAGCAAGCTGTCATTCAACTTAATAAAATATTTATAGCCTGTGTAATATCATATTTAGACTTTGTCCTTACAATGAATGCCAAATGGAGGATCAAAAAAGCCAGGAAAATAGCTGCAATTTGTAAATATTCACATATTTATACTCAATTATTTAAAGACAATATTAGGATATTTAATTCCCTTTTCTCACTATTCCTCCAGATTTTTAGCACTGTTCTGATCCAGTCTGATCCTGGGAGTTTACTAAAGTGAGCCAGACTCTCAAAAGGAGGGGTATTATCCAGAGAGAAATGCCCAATGTAGAGCCTCTGTGATTTGCTGAAAGTTCAATGTTGATACTTTTTGTAACTATGTACAAAAAAAAAAAATCTCTGTAGCAGCTATTTATATTGTTTCATAAACGGTATTGTACAGCGGTGGCATGCAATCTCATACTTCACAAGTGTAGCAGTACACTTAGGTGAATCTATAAAACTTTATACTGGTACGTCAAATTAACCTTGCACCACTGTGCTCAAGTAAAGCATGCTTTGAATTTTTCAGTAATTCTTCTGTGCATCAAGGAAACCAGGTCACTACAGGGACTCTTTGGGAGACAAGGGGATGTTCAATTCCTGAAGGAAACAAACTTGACTCAAAGGGCTTCAGTAAAATACGGATACGCTGATCCTCTACTCTTTCTTACTTTTCCTCTTCCCTCAGGTTCTCCTCCTTTCCTCCTGTTTGTACATTGGTTATGCTCTGCTTGCTCTTGATTCTTTTTCCTAAAACCCTTGCATTCCCTCCTAATTCTTACATGGAATCAACAATGAGGCTGATTAATTAGAAAAGTATATAGAGCATGGTTGTTTAAACCCTACGATGGAAGACACCGTGATCACCAAATATTCCAACTGCTCTCTTTCTTCCCAGTTTTTCTTTCTTTTCGATTAGGGCCCTCTTATTAGGTCTGTCCAATGGACTGTGAGTAGAAATGAAATGTGTCACTTCCAGGTCAAGGCAGTTAAGAACCAATATGCCTCTTCCATTCCTTTCCTCCTCTACTATGGTGATCCTTATGTCCATGAGTTCCAGATGGTGAAGTGACAAGATAGAAGAGGGTTGCTCAACCCATGGTGGATTTTAAGTGGGCAAAAACAAGACTTTTTTTATTAAGCTTCTGAGATTTTTGCATTCAGTCTAGCCTATCATGACCAATTCAGAAATTGGTAGCACAAGTGGGGAACTGCCATCACAAAACTCTAGAATATGTTCTATTAACAGTATAGAAACAGATATTGGAGGCTGGAAAAAATGGCAATGTCATGGGGCTTCCCTGGTGGCGCAGTGGTTGAGAGTCCACCTGCAGTGCAGGGGACACAGGTTCGGGCCCTCGTCTGGGAAGATCCCACATGCTGCGGAGCGGCTGGGCCTGTGAGCCATGGCTGCTGAGCCTGCGCATCCAGAGCCTGTGCTCCGCAACGGGAGAGGCCACAACAGTGAGAGGCCCGCGTACCGAAAAAAAAAAAAAATTGGCAATCCTTGTTCTACAGTGACCAAGCATTTGGGAAAACTGTCATCAGTAGTAATTTGGGAAGTGGACCACACAAGTGAATACTGAACTGGCAACTCCAGGTCAAAGTACTGGAAAAGCAAACAACAGTAGTGCATCTTACTTATTATGTACTGTGCGTGGAGGAGTACCAAAAGAATGAGATTAGCTCATAATTATCTGGTTTGTAGCAGGAATGAAAGGAAATATAGGGTTAAGAAATGTGGACTTTGCAGGGTTGAGAAAGCCTATGGCTTCTAGAACCCAATCAGTAAAAAACCGTACTAATAAAGTTTTTGAGGATCAAGTGTCCAATAAATGCTACCAGCTAGATTAAATGACTAGGGTCAAAAATAAAAATAACTTTGAGCCTTTCCATTCCACTATAAAAGCCTTAAAATAGCTGCCTTTGTTTTTGAAAGTTAATGTATTAGTTTCCTATTGCTCTGCAACAAATTACCAAAAACCTGCTGGCTTAAAAGTATGCCATAACTTATAGCATGTAAATTGTATCTCAATAAATCTGTGAAAACCCCCAAATAGGGCTTCCCTCGTGGCTCAGTGGTTGGGGATCCGCCAGCAGTGCAGAGGACATGGGTTCGGGCCCTGGTCTGGGAGGATCCCACATTCCGCGGAGTGGCTGGGCCTGTGAGCCACGGCTGCTGAGCCTGCGCTCTGGAGCCCGCGAGCCACAGCTGCTGGGGCCCGCGTGCCTGGAGCCCGTGCTCCGCAACGGGAGAGGCCACCGCTGTGAGGGGCCCGCGCACCGCGGCGAGGAGTGGCCCCCGCTTGCCGCAACGAGAAGGGGCCCGCGCGCAGCAGGGAAGACCCAATGAAGCCGGGAATAAATAAATAAAATAAGTAAATTTATAAAAAAAAATAAACAAATATCTATTTGTTTCTCATTTTCCATGGGTCAGGACTCTGGGCATGGTTTAGCTGGATCCTCTGTTCAGTGTCTCACAAAGCTACAATCAAGATAGCATCTGGGGATGTGGTCTCATACAATGTTGGAGGGCTCATACAAGCTCACACAGTGTTGGCAGAATTAATTTCCTTGCCTCTGTGGAACTCATGGCAATATGCTTCTTCAGGGCCAGCAAGTCTCTCTGCTGCTTCAAGGGTCTGACAGGTAGATATTTTTTCAAGTTATATATTTTTATTGACATACAATATCATATTAATTTCAGGTGTCTGTACACCAGGGGTGGTAATCTTGGGGGCTGTCTTAGAATTCTGTTTACCACAGAGAGAGACAGAGAGAGATGGGTGAGAGAGAAAGAGGAAGCTAGAGAGATTACAAAGTTAGGAAATAGAGTAGATCTGAAAACCGTACCTTAAAAATAGGTTTGAGGGCTTCCCTGGTGGCACAGTGGTTAAGAATCCGCCTGTCAATGCAAGGGACACGGGTTCGAGCCCTGGTCCAGGAAGATCCCACATGCTGCAGAGCAACTAAGCCTGTGTGCCACAACTACTGAGCCTGTGCTCTAGAGCCTTTGAGCCACAGCTACTGAAGCCCGTGCGCTTAGATCCTGTGCTCCACAACAAGAGAAACCACTGCAATGAGAAGCCTGCGCACCGCAATGAAGAGTAGGCCCCGCTCGCCGCAACTAGAGAAAGCCTGTGCACAGCAACGAAGACCCAATTCAGCCAAAAATAAATAAATAAATTTATAAAAAAATAGGTTTGAGTATGAAAATTGACAGGTACATGTTACTGGAATAGAAAGATTACAAACCTGGTAAGTTTTTAAGAGAGATGTATCACCAATAAAATCTTTACCTCAGATTTTAAAAGCCTTCGACTACTTGAAATTTAAAACAACCTTCGGGTCCATGTTTTATAGAAGCAAGAGGCGGGCTGGAAAGCTGCGTGGCTACCAAGGAGGGCCTCTTCCTCTATGACTATTAAAGACGTAGTCAAGGAAGATAATGAAAAGGAAGAACCTTCTGCAGGTGGCCTTAGGGGCCACAGAGAACAATGGGCAAGGAATTTTCTTCCAGAGTAGAATCAGGGTCTAACCAAAGAACCTCCCTACTCCCAAGGTAGAAGGCCTTTAGACTAGTGACTGCTGTGTGTTCCTCAGTTGTTACGGGCTGAATTGTGTCTGCCACAAAATTCGTATGTTGAACCACTAACTCCCAGTACGTCAGAATGTGACTGTATTTGGAGACAGGGCCTTTAAAGAGATGATTAATTTAGAGTGAAGCCATTAGGGTGGGTACTAATGCAATTTGACTGGTGTCCTTCTAAGAAGAGGAGATTTGGACACACAGACACCAGAGACGTGGACACACAGACACAGTACCAAGGCCACGTAAGACAGCAAGAAGGTGGCTGAATGCAAGCCAAGGAGCGGGGCCTCAGAACAAACCAAACTGCTGACACTCAGTCTTAGACTTCTAGCTCTAGAACTGTGAGAAAATTTTCTGTTGTTTAAACCACCCAGTCTATCATATTTTGTTGTGCTAGCCCTAACAAATTAATACACCATTCTTCCATTTTTTTAAATGTTTGTCTTATTACTGTTCCTGCTCTCATGTGGTGGGGCAGTGGCGAGAGGGCTTGGATAATAGAGATTTTAAAAATTTATTTCTTCCTTTTAGTACATAGATCTCCAAACAAATGAAAACCACATTGGGACCAGAGGGAGAATCCTGGCACTCCTGGACTTTGAGTTGGATGCAATGACTTTAGGAGACTTCGAAATGATTCCCTTGGAGAGGAACTGAATACATTCTGTGTAGGAAGAAGGAAGAAGATGGATATTGGGTGACAAGAAGTGTGGATTGTAGCAGTGGCAATAAAACTTAACAAATTTTCTATGTGCTCCTGCATTTCTTAGCCAAAATTTCTTTGCTCTGACAGGTCTTTTTATTCTTCTCATTCATCCTCTTTCCATATGAAAGGAGTAGACATTCCTGCCCATTACCATGGGGCTTGCAGTGCTTTTTTCCAGAGAAGTCTGCATCCCTTTCTATGCCTCTAGCTTTGAACAATGAAACGTAAGTAGAAATGATGGTATATATTTTGAGCAGAAGCTTAAGGAGCCAGTTAATGTTTCCACTCATTGATTTGAATCCATGAAGAGGATTAGGATGAAGGAGAGATACTTCCAGTAGAGGGTGAATAACAGGAGCCGTATTTGAAATAGAGTACTCAGCACACTTTGCTGGTATGGTGAACAGAACTGATTGGCAGGATAGTCATTATGTTGGGTTAGGGTAGTTTATATACACATACACCATATACATATACACACACACATATAAATATACCTAAACACACACACAATGTATATATTGTGTATATGTATAAATACATATATATGCACACACATATACAAACATATTTTTCCAGAAGAGTGGCTATTATGTACCTGACCTTATACTGGTAAATACGATGACACTTCATAGGCTCTAGTCTAAGCAAAATGTCACAGTCAGGGTGGTCTGAAAAGGGGTAACCAATGGACCCATCAGTGGGAAATCTCAAAGTATGAAGTTTGAGGGGGCACAGGTGTATTTATATTCCAGGTATGCTTATTATTCAGGATATAAAGAGTATCTAAGAGAAATTACAGTCAATACAAGATTTTTCAAAGTAGAAATGATGGGTCTTTTTTGCTTTACTTGAAATTTCTTGGTTTTTAAATTTGATACATGAATTGGTGCATTCATGCTATGCCATTAAGAAATCATTTTCCATATAAATACCGATCAAGCATGTCCAGAGTATTGCTATCACTGATTAGCTGGGTGACCTTGAGCAAGTCATTGAACTCTTGCTGAGCTCAGTTTCCTCATGTGTAAACCAGCTTGAGCAACAGAACCTAATTCACAGAAGTGTGGCTGGAAGTTAATCTGCTAGAATAAGTGCACTGGAGGCATTGTTACCTTCCCCCTCTCTTCCTCTTATTCCCCTTCCTTCTTCATCTTTGAAAAAAGGAACAGGGAAGAGTTGACTTTTTTGCTGTTTTGCTTATCTAATGGATGACTTAATGAATTAATGTTTATCCTTTTCAAATATCTTTTAATACAAGTACTCCTAAGAACTCTCAAGGGTTTCTTTGCTTTATATTCTTTGCCTACCTATAGCTAAAATGCTGCCCACCACCCTACACACACACATACACACACACACACACACACTACCATTGTTTCTCTAGTGTTAACTATCAGGATAAGGGATATAATGTTGAGTAGGAAAGGAAAAGAAACCTGGAGTTAGGGACCCCACACATGACTGTAGCTGTAACTGTCTCCACGAGATGGATGCCATTGCGAAGGAAGACATGCATGTTGACACTGGCAAACATCACCTATTACTTTTACAGACACTGGTTTTGTTCAAACCCATAACAGCTTTTTTAATTTTGTTTTTTCATTTAGAGCAGGTGTCAGCCAAATACAGCCCACAAGTCAAATCTGGCCCGCTGCCTGTTTTTGTACATAAAATTTGATTGAACACAGCCATGCCATTTCATTTCTGTATCGTCCAGGGCTGCTCTTTGCTACAAGGGCAGAGTAGAGCTGTTGTAACACCACCATATGGCCTACCAAGCCCACAAATGTTTACTATCTGGCCGTTCACAGAAAGAGTCTGCCAACCCCTAGTTTAGAGGAATGACCCTGTTCATGTAGAAAATTACTTTCTCTTTAACCTCTACAGCAAACTAGGCCTAACCCTTTCGTCTTGGCCAAAAGACAGTCTGGAAAGAGAAAAGAGCTCATACCTTTTCTTCCTTCCCCTTTGTTGTCTGGTGGTCTCAAGCTTATCACGCCCTTGGCCTCTAAGTAGGCAGCTTCTAAACCACAGTATGATACGCTTGTCCCTCCCCATGCTTAACAAATGACAATGCATCTATGGCAAAGTGTGTCCTTATGAAAAGGCCAGACATTCTGTGATCATTAGGTAATCATATTACAACTTCTGGGGCCCTTTCTAGAGTCTCAGGAGAGAAGCAAGGCTTTCCCTTCCTGATTTTGAAACAGATCTCCTCACTCTTAGATCTACAATCTGCACTCACGATCATGAAGTATCCTCACGAGGTAGGGAAAATCGACAAATATAGTGTGCTGTTTGCCATAAAGTTAGCAATTAATGAAACCTTATTGGATATTCTTCCTTGAAATTTTGCTTCCTAGATTTGTGCCTCCTGGTGTGGTCTGCTGGACTGATCATCTCTTGCACACCCTCTTGGATATTTAATGATAAATAATAGGCCAGTAAGAAGTGTTCAAGCGTTCAGTTTGATAGCTGCAGAATGACTAGCTACTATAGGCAGTGGGATTATAAAACTGGATTCAGGGTTTGCTTTAGTTTATCAAAAGCTGTAAACTGCCTTTGAAACATGGTGGAGTTTAATTGCTTATAATGGCTATCTAAAGTGATCTTATGAAAAGTGATTTGATATTTTCCCTTTTCCACGCAAGTAACAATTTTACTTATACGTATATGCACATAGATAAGGGGGGAAACTACAGAATTGTCAGAAGTACCGTATCCCACTTTGTGACCACTGAAGTCATCGCTCCAGGAGAAGTCCATGCAGGGGCCTGTTACTGACTGTGAAGATGTTTTGTATCAGTTGACTGTGAACTGAAGTATCATTTTTCCCCTCACCCTGGCACCTGGATAATATTAAATTTGCACCTTTGATTTGATTGATACATCTCAGCAGCAGGACATTTAGACATTTACGCCGTAAAACCAAAATGAAATATTTTATGTCACTGAACACGGCCCTGCAAGGTACAGTAGTTAAAATCAAATGAAGTTAGCATCAATTTTATTTAAAAAGCAGACACACAAGCACACACATGCACACATACATATAAACCCACCATAGAAATGCTCCCCTCTTTTTGTTGCAGAGTGACATTTACTAAAAACATAAAGTTACCTAAAGAAGCTGAGGTGGCAGCTTTAAATGCAACACACAGGGACCTACTTACATATGCAAAACAGGCACTCACAGGTGTAAGAAAGCCAATTGCTGGTGCAAAATATGCCATTACCTGTTTTATATGCACAACTGCTTGATTTTTAAGGACAACTAGCTGATTTTGTCTTCCTCTGCATAATTTTTACGCACAAATTAGTTACTTTGGAAAATTTGGCACCAATATTTCTCTGTTCTTGGGCCTAAAATATATTAGGTATAGAAGACAATAGAAGCTTGACAGTCACTCAGTAAAATGCATTTGTTGCCTATTTTTATTTGTAAAAAATAAAATACAGAAGAGCTCTTTAGGAATCTTATTTTTCTTCCCATGATAACAAGTTTTTGATTTTTTTTTTAAGTACAGTTTCATTAGTGCTTTAAAATCTGCTGAAACCAGGCGGCAACAGGCCTGCCTATTAGTTTAACTGAAGGCCCATCACAGCAGTGCATTATGCATTGTCTTGGGAACAATTAAGACATGCCATCCCCACAAAACAGTTTTTAAGTGGGCAAAACACATTTAATGGTAGGGTTTGTGGCATCCAGAATGGAAATACAGTGAAAACTACAGGGAATATGTACTTACCCTAACACTGAACAGGTTCCTTAAAATTCACATATACACTCTTGGGGATATGGTATCCTGTGTGTACATTCTAAGTGTTGCTAATGAAATGTTTATCATGTATGGCCACCTAAGCAGAGGAGTGTAATGTATGGCCAGCTAAAGGGCACCATTAACAACAGCAATAATACAAATTTAATATGCACATAATTATTGATCTCTTTAGTAAAAAGCTTATGAAAATATTCATATTTAGGCCAGGTGCTAAAATATCCTGGGAATCAGGCATCAACAGCTTAGCAATTGATGGATTTAGACAGGTCAGGCAATGTCAGTCTAACAGCATCTAATCAATATAGACAAATGTGTCAGAAAGGTGGTTTGAGAAATACCTTTATAATGTATTAGAAAGACCAGCTTCAGTATTCTCTTTCCTTTCTTAATATGTTACACATATATTTCTAAAGCAAGAGTGCTTTTTATTATTTCTATTCAGCACTCACGGTAGGTCAAACTAAAACACAATGTTTGTCCAGTTCAGCCATCCTGCTTCCAATATCATATGATATATAAAAAACATATTGTCAAAATCAGTACAAACCTTGTATGTCACTCTTAATTTGTTTTTCAGTATTAAAATTTGGGAACAGACCCTATTTGAGGCCATTGACAACTCTATTTAATATAATTACCTGGTTTCTTAGTTTAGAGGAAACATTTCTTGTGGCTGACAGTTATCCATAGCTTTGTGACATTTCAGTAGCCAGATTTCTTACAATGGAGTGAGTTTGAAGTTTCTCTAGTTAACTAGAGGAAGAAATTTTGTATTAAACCTCAATTTCCACTTTTAAGAGTCATTATTGTAGGGAATCGGAATCAGTACTTTGTCTCAAGAGACATTTAAGTGAGATGGCGTGGTTGTATTTCTAAGATCTGTACAATAAATTGTATAAAATCTTATCAATGACTTTCTTGCTGGTAATTTTTAGTGAGTTTGGGTTTTTTTGTTGTTTTGGGGGGTTTTGTTTTTGCTAAGAGCAGGTTACAGATGAGGTCTAGGATATAAATTTAATTTCTACGTGAAGTAGTTTACTTAGCTTTATACTGTTTTGTTGTCTCCTGTGAGACCTTGTGAGGGCAGAAGTTTGATCTTGTTTCTTTAGTCCTAGTAACTAATAGAGATACTTAATAATGTTCTTTCAAAGGAACACATGAATAAAATAATATAGGAAAGAAGAGAAGAAAGAAGAAGGGCTCAGTGGAAAGTTCTGGACAATATTTTTTCCATTTTGTACAAGAATATTTTTCAGTGTGAACAATGATCTAAATGGGATGTGCTTCTGAAAGTATAAGATAACCAAATATACTGTACAATTTCTATTTACTGTATGATTTCTTCAAATATAAAGAAAAGGTACATCTCAACATGTCACTATCAAGTACAAAGGAAGCAGTAAGCATTTTTACTGATTAACCACTGTACCTGTTAAAAAAAAGTTATCAGTGGCCCATAGCCAGTAAAAGAGTAAGCTATTTCTTGATATTCCAAATTAATTATTCTGACCATTTCCAAGAGATGTTCATGGACATTTAAGAAGAATTAAATATTATCATGTTACCCAATTTCAAGCAAGTGTGAACAGAAAAATATGCCATCAACTTTGTACTACTTGAAGAAGTACAAAATAAAATGCAGTATTATTGTAACTGATATGCTTATATTTTTGCTGAAATATGTATTTACTTTCACATAATTTTATTCTTTTTCAATGACGGCAACTTTTTATATGTACAAATAAGTATGTAATTTTTACAGCACTATGTGATACTTCACAGAAAAAAATTTGCAAACCAAATAAAATGTTTTTCTGTGGAGCCATGTGCCCTAATTTTTTATTTGGAACATGTGACCATCCTATATATACCTTTTATACAAAATATATATCTGGTATAGAAAATAATGAATCTGTTTCATTATATACAAAGGGCAACGGGAGATGACAGAGGAATAATAATAGCACTGAAGGAAAAACGGAAGTGAGGCCCTTTACAAAACAAGAATTGATTCTGAGGGGGATCAATGCATGTTTACATATAAAAATTATACCTTACTTTGGAAAATACAATGAAAGTACTGAAATCTGGAAATCATTCATGGAAAATGAACCCTCAAGAATAAAAGGCACAAAATAGAGACTTAGGGAAAGTGGTACAAAGTTGTTTTTGAAAATATTATGAGCCAATAAAACTAAGAGAACTGGCTCCCGACATATACACTCTTTGTTACAACATAGGTTGCTTTCCCCTCTGTTCTTCCTTTCTCCACTCTTGACTTCTCTTCCAGATCCCACTGCAAGTGCAGGGTCAGGCCTCCGTCTTGCCTGCTCTCAGACTGAACTGCCTGTGTTGCTCATGGTCTAAAGGTGCTGAAATATCATGTCCCACTTATTGCATCTCTGAATAAGGAATTGTTGTTAGTAAGGAAAGTTGGCTTAACCAGGGAGCAGTCTCCAAAAGGAGAGAGAGAGCTAGTTCTTTTTGCAAAGTCATAAGGAAATTTGAAAGGAACAAGAAGAGAGATGACTCCAAAAAAGAGCTCAGAGATCCAAGAACTTGAGGTTTACATGCATACATCTCTCATCTTGCCTCCACTGACTGGATATATTTTCCTGGGCATGTAATAATTTCTTTTTAATTAGAGCTAAAGACTATCACAGAGGTTCTTTTCCAGCTACTAGATGCAGGTAATCTAAAGGAAGTGCAATCCACAAAAGTTTATAATAAATGTTAATATTCAGAGAAACTAAAATGAGCTGTTACTGTAGTCAGCATCAACCTGTTGATGCATTACGTGGTAGCGTGTGGTCTGGAAAGAGCAGTTTCAACTACAAAAACTACCCTGGATTCCCTCCTTTTAAGTCCCCTATCACTTGTACAATTGCTCCCATATACTTAATTTTTTCAACCGAGTTAAAAGTTCCTTAAAGAGTTTGAAAACTGCCTTGCTTAGGCTTCTCCTCAAAGTATTCAGTTTAGCATCTCAGTAAATCCTTGTTGAAATAAAATAAATATACTTTATCAATAACTATTTGTTAGACATCTATTATGGAGAAATCAGTGTTTGCTAGGCCCTGGGAAGAGGAAAAGAATAACATTCAAGGGTTTAAAATCTGGTTGAGTTGGTGTTGGCAAGTGTACATTAAAGAAAGAAACAATAATAGGAGATAGCATCACCCCCGCTAAGTGTCACATGGGATTGTTAGGAGGTACGGAAGCTACCAGGAGTTAATCGCCCTACAGGGTTGGGAAGAGTAAAAAAAGTATCGATCCCTTACACTTCTCTGCTGTTACTCCTGAAGACGAAACCTCGATCCCCACATCGGCTGTGCAGACCTTTGAATGGGTTTCAAATCCCTTTGGGTCTGTTTACCTCCTGGCTTTCTAAATACCAATAGCATTCAAAAATAGATCATGCGGAGTCCTGAAAGCAATGTAGTATTCGAGACTTTCTGTTTTTCTAATTAAAAGATTTAGTAGAGTGTATTCCAATTCTATCACTTCTGTAGTTCCCCACCCCTACTGGGGTAGGGCAGATACTTCTGCTAGAACTGTGATCAGGGGAGGGGAGGGAGCTGAGCAAAGCAGGGTGTGGAATCTAAAGAACAGAGTAGCAGGCAGCAATAACCCAGTTAGTACCAGAGAGTTTCAGCAAGACCTAACTCCACAGAGTGGAAGGCAGAGCTGGATAACTAGCAACTTTTATAAACTTTTAATTGAGTGACTAATAGTCATTCATTCAATCATTCATTCATCCAGTCAATATTTAATGACCCCTCTAGGGATCTAAGAAAGGAACAATATAAAATATATCATGTGCTGTAATAGAAATTAATAAGTACAGTGGGTATAGAAATAAAGGAGTGCATACTTTCATCTCAGGGAGGGGGTCAGGGAAGGGTCCACAATGAAGTAACCTTTGAGCTAGATCTTAAAAATGATGGGTGTTCACTGAAGGAAAAACGACATTTCAGAGAGTAATGAATAAAAGTTGGATTATTTCATTTTGCATTGAAACATGAACTTCTCTCTACTGCTTACTAATTGTGTGGTTTAGTAAGGGTTTTTGCAGGCAAAATTAAACATGTGAATATGTTTTGAGCCCTTTAATGTTCCTAAACTTACCATTATTTGCTAGGTAACATGCTAGAAAAAATCAGTCTATAGGGTTCAAGAGAAACTATGTTGAGATACCAAATAAAGGACAGATCTGGTTGAAAAAATATAATTTACCGAAACAGATGTAAATGAGAAATAAACTGGGCAGTTAAAGCTTATATGTTGGCCTTGTAGCTTCAATTCTAGTCTTTGGGTAGATGTATTGTTTTACACAGAGATGGTCTTACGGTGGGAACTTAATAAACAGTTGATGAGATAATAGTAATTGGTAACAATAATAAAGATTATGATGACAATGATAATATTGTTATTACATACAGTATCATTTTAGAATCTGTATGTTTCCTGCTTTTTGATTCCTCCCCATTTAAAGAAGATGGCTCAATTTCTGACGGATCAGCTGTCCTTAGATGAGTGAATTGTCAGGTCTTTCTTAGGATCCAAATCCACTCAACTAATCTAAATCCCTTCAGACCCAAGTAGCCTTAGGAAAACCTAAAGTTTGAGCTAATTGGCTTGTATTGTATATAAGTAATTCAGATGAGGTATTGAAAACAAGATTTTAGAGTTTACAGAGGATACTAAAACTGGAGGCTGAGCAAATAATGAGGAACAAAACAATCAGACTCAAAAGGATTTGGATTGTATAAGTAATTGGATCAGCAGATGGCAAACGCAGTTCAGTACAGGAAAATGTAAAATAGACTTGAAGCGAGAGAAACAAACTAGAGAATATGTGCTAAATGGAACAATCATCCAGAACGCTGACCAGGAAATGGAAAGGAGGGGCTATTATAAAACATAAATCATGGCAACTCTTAGCTTATGGCTAATTCTGTTGTTTTAGAATTCTATCAGAACGAATGTGCACGCATATTATCTAGAGTGGGAACTTACTGTACCCTATGGGAACTAGCAGCATGCTTCAAATTTCAGTCATTTCACCACTGAGTTTTGTAGAGATACCTTTCAAAAACTCTCAAGGTGTTGCTTTTTGCATGCAGATTTTTCTCCTTTTTGTTTAGGCTTATGCTCATTATTCTGTAATTACCCTTCTCAGACATTGCTGCAAAGATTCAGGACAATGTTTTCAGGATATTTTACTAATTACCCTATATTTCACCATATCAGAAAATCCCCAGGAGGATCCATGGAAGGGTATCACACTCCCCATTTGTTCCATTCCCTGAAGGTACAATGTACACTTGGCAGGGGTGGGAGGTGGACTGTTTAGAGAAGAAGAGTTATAGGCAGTGCATTTAAAATTGTGTGTGTGTGTGTTACCTGGGCAGCTAGTTTAGAAATGGAAATAACTTAGATCGCTTCTCCAGAGCCTGACACAGCCCACCTGAGAAAGGGTCTGGCAACTGGCATCTTTAAAGAAGCACCCTTGGTGAGGCTGATATAGGTCATCTTTGGGAGGCATTTTGAAAAACAGCGGATAGCTGAAAAAAAATGTAAAAGAAACAGCAATCCCAGTCCCTCCTTATCTAACTGAATGATTAACTTGTTGACAGTTACACTGCTCAGGCCTCAAGTCCTTTATCTGGAAGATGAGTGTAATATGTGTCCAGCATACCTGGCAGAGGAGCAAATGATATAATGTCTGAAATCTTATTGCATACAAATATAAACCTAAGGGAAAATGCTTGCCAAATGTAGTGTGTACCATTGTGATCCCACAATAACATGCTTTTAAATGGATGATTGAGGGAGCCATCTATACCCAGCTGGAGTTAGATTTTCCTTTTTATCTATTGCCACAGGAATTCTCACCCATAGTTGATCTCTGCAACCAAATAGGTACTGAAAGTAGTAGGTGTTTTCCTTTGTGTACTTTAAAAGTGCTAACAGAAGGTCACTAACTGCGTACCCGTGGTTTTGTTACTCCCAGGGGTCAACGTTTTGAATAGCAGTCTTCAGTGTTAGATTCAGTTGCATATCCTATGGTCACTGATACTCAACTCCAGCTTTTGTTGTTGAGAATGAAAATGACTTCCACTGGCCTGACAAGCCCATGATAATCACCCTTTCATCCTCTACAACTGAGGTCTGTTTCTCATCTACAGAAAGTAAAGCTGAAGTCTGTTTACAAATCATACTGACTGCTTTGAGCTAAGTATCCAGTGACATGAACTGATCTCGAGAACACATAAAAATTTCCATAGTTCTTTACTTATTGAAATTTTGTTTTATCCAGGCAGTCTGATCTAGACTATATCAGTTGGCTGCATTAAAAAATGATAAACCCCCAAACGGTACAAATCAGCTGAACTGAGGCAACCAAAGACAGAGTGTTTTAGGATGAAATTAACCAGAAGCACACGAAAGAGTGTGTGCACAGCTTCCTCGGCGCTGGTCTTGGTTCCACAGCCTCTCTTTGGAACAGTCTGTGAACACAGCTACCATGTAATTAGCTGAGCAATAAGTTAGGTGTTTAAAAATATTTTTTCAGGTGCTTTTTTGTATTCATGCTAGATCCTCAACACCAAAAATCAATCTCAATCAAAGCGGCAACTGAGTTTATCATAAATTAACATGAAATGGTTTTCTACTCAGTAGATGGTTAATTACTATCTAATTTGAATAATTTTGCATATTAATGAAAAATGAATGAAAATCATTTTTAGATTTTTAACTTCAGCTGAGAAACCCATGGAGATAATGGATCCTTTTTAAGAGGCATGTGATCTCTGTTACTAAAGGAGATACCGATTTTTTTTTTAATTTGCTGACTTGTTTTAAGTTGATTAATGGATTAGTGTTTTGTCATTAATAAACTATATCTAAATGAAAGACAACTTCATTATTTGACTCTGTAGCCTCTAGCTGCCTGCCAGGTAAGAAAAATGGAAAAGAGATGGAGAGTTTGCTGAGGAAAAGTATAACCTTGCACAGCCCTCCCGAAAGTCTGGATGCAGCCATTAATATGTTTCCAATTGTAAATGAATTTTTATAACTTGTAATTTTTTGCCACATGAAGTTCTATGTATATTGTTTACAAATGATATTTAGATTTAGAATATACATACTGAGCTGAAGTAGGGTTACCTCTTTAAACTATTACCATATTCTCCAATTTGAAAAAGTGACTGACAATTGCCTCAGGCCTCAGAAATTACAGCCAGCTAGAAGTTGAAAGTCACTTTTATAAAGTACCCTTGAAACCTTTTTTAGCATTACAAAAAAAGGAATATTTCTTATGTTTTTATACCTGTTTAAGGAAAAATAATTTAAAGAACAAACTACTTCCTTCTGTTTCCTTTTACCTTTACCTTTTATTTCCTACTCAAAACTTCCTTATTTGGTACATACTTTTAGGCTATCTCTCTTTCCCTCTTTGGGCAGGATCTGACATTATCCAATAATTCGATGCATTCCAATAACTCTAGCCTGTACTTATTGCAGACTAAGACAGAGCAGTCATGATGAATGAAACTGCATAAGTATTTCCGTACTTTTGAAACCAAAAATTTCATCCAAGATGGGTAGTACTACAAGGTATTATTATTTCTCTACAATCCACATTCAACTTTAAGGAACTGGCAACTCCACTCATGTCATTACCACATCAGCCCAACATTGCTTTTGAAAGGCCTCAGATATGTAAGAATGTTCTTGCAGGTAAGTTACTTGGCATTGTATTTTATCAAGAAGATTCAGATTGAATTGGACTCATGGAAATTCATTTGGGTACATAGGCCCTGGAGCATGATTATAGAGTTCAAGAGATGTCTTTGGATTATTTAACTCAACAGAAGAGGAGAAAGTAGGAAAGAGTTTTTCTCTCTGGGTCTAGAGAACACATCTTTTACATTACAAAAAAGCCCAAGAACATGAGATCAGTCATACCTGAAAAAGAAACTACTCAGATGGATGACTGGACTCCCAGACTTTCTCCATTCTCTGTTCGCCTACTTTCATGGTCAGGACCTTCTTGGCCAGGAAGTGAAGAGGATTTTACCAATTCACGGGTGATAGACTCTAAAAGTGGCATTGACAATACATCTGAAGAAAAGTCTGGAAAAGAGGCAAGCCATTTAAAAAAGAACTAAAAACCTTGATGTTTCCAATTGAGCCATATGCCAGGGTAACTCTCAGGATAAGAAATGAACTATATTTTATATGCACAAAGTAGGATTTTTTAACAAAAATATGAAATCAAGAGTGGCATTAGCATGAGCTGTCCACTCCCCCTCTCCTCCTTCTGGTCTCTTCCAGTCTCTTTTGCCAAAGAACTGAGAATGAATTTTTGAGAGCCAAGGATATGGAAAGGAAGACAAAATAAAGCTGGGAGAATTTTGGCGGAATTACATGCTTAACATACTGCACCATTTCTTTAATATATTTAAATAGTCCTGTGTCATCAGTTGGTGGCTTTCCTTTTCGACAATTTGTGATATATTTTGTTTTTCCTTAATTAAGCTTCACATGCTGGAATTAATTACTGCTGGGTAGTTGAAATCTGGTGGTCTAATTTTCAACTTCAGTTAATAGAGCTCAAAGTCTACATTCACTTCTGAAATTACCAAACTTACCAAATTATATTTGTTTACTTATATCATCTAGATCATGAATATATAGAGCAGTTGCCTGGTGTGATTATAAAATAACAAGATTACTTTTCATATGTGACTCATGAGTCCATTTCACTACTTATAGGAAAACTTTATCATACGTAAGATCTCTATATTATAGGATTGCATGTAAAATATAAAGGGTGCGCTTGTACCTCCAAAACATTCAAAACCAACCCTTTTCCTAGCCGTTAAAGCAAAGCTATATCAAAATTCTGTTTGTTAAAAGGGCAATGTAAAAATAGTGTAAAAATAAGAAATTCAGTATGTCAATCTGAAATAGTTTCGAAAAATCTAGATATCATTATCTAAAATTAAATGTTCAAGGATTCCAAAAATTTCAGTAATGAATTGGTCCAAGGCAGGACACCAGCCAAAAGTTCACAGTATGCATCTAGAATGCCCAGTTTTAGGTAATAAAATGCACACATATATACACATATGTAATACATTGTTCCCACATGCATGGTGAGGCATACAGACAGGTGTTATTATCTTCGTTTTGCAGGTGAATATATTAAGGCTCAGTGATATTTGAGATCATCCTATGAATAACTGGTCTTTAGTTTGGATTATCTGAATCCATAGTCTGAGCTACTTCCATTTATACCACAAGTATTCATTATAAAGGCAGAAAAGGAAGAATTGGAGGCAAGAGAGTGGAAGTCGATCAAATAAATCAGGGAGTGGGACCTGTATTAACATCTCTTTGCCTTACTCTTTTCTCTACACATCGTTTCTCGTATTTCAACCAGTTCTTTCCCACATCATTGGTATTTTCTTTCTCGAATCTAGGTGGCTGGATTATCAATCAACATTAGGACATAAATGACCCCCAACTTAATTTTAGTGAATATGCGTATATCCCTAATTGGGAACTAAAACTTCGCCAACTAGTTGAATGCACTTTGGAGATTGTACATTGAAAAACCATCATTGCCTACGCTTGCTTCACCTTCTCCTCATTTACTCAGCCTCCTAAAACAATACTTTACATACATTAGTTCATTTGAGCTTTACAATAGCGTTATGAAGCAGGTACTACTAGGATCCTTATTTTACAATGAGGAAACAGCGGCTCAGAGAACTCAAGTGACTTCTCCTGGTGATGGAGCGAGGATTTGAACTTGCACGCGTTCAGCTTCAAAGCCAGAGAATCGCTCCCCACTTTAGCAAAAGGTTCTATCCTACCCAGGTCTAAGCTTTCTCAGATATGTGCTATGCCACCTTGAGCAAGAGACTTAATTAGCTGAGTGTCAGTTTCTTTTTATTTGTCGAATAAGAAGAGTGAGCACAAAGAGTTTTTAAACTTTTTGTCCATTAAACAATATCATAAATGCAAAAGTTTTAGGTACAGTGCTTTATTATTATCAGCATTGGACCGAGGAGGGTGGGTTGATACAGTGAATATTCAGAATTTATAGGCAGCATGGGGTTAAAATCAGGTTCTTACAGGACTATGTCTCTTTGAGGGGTGGTCTTAAGATTGAAACCTTGCAGTAGAGTTATTTCCCCATCTAATGGGGGGTCTTATTGGTGGTTTGAGCCATCAATGCAGCTTTAACTTCCAGGGATTAATAGAGCTTATGACAGATAACTGTACAGTGAAGCTTCAGAAACTGGCATTTACTTTAGTTCATCAGAATGTTTGGTCATCATTTTCCCATTTTCTATCTTGGAAAGGAAGTGAAGTTGGGTACAGTGAAAATCTTTTCAGCTGTATTCTTTTATTTTCATATTTTTTAATCATCCTACTAAGCGTATATGTATATATTTCTTATTTCTTTTCTTTATTTTTTAGTCCATTGACTGGGTTTCTTTAAATATATAATGATAGTATATGTTAATGAAACTTGTCACCATAAAGCAGTAACTCTTTAAGTGATACTGGGCCTCACCTTCAGAAACAAAATAATAAAATGATTACTTTAGAGTTCTTAGGTTATAAATGCTTTCATATCTACAAAGTGTTTTTAGATTTATATAGAATCATGTGTGGTGAGTTACTGTAAAGCTTGATGATAAACAGAATTCATGTTAATGTATTTTTACTTAGTTTTTAATATCATTTTCAACTGGAACATGTATTTGGCACTTTTGATTTTGAACTGATTGCTCCTGTTTGGAGACAGAACTTTTAAAGAATTATGATTTTACTTTTCTATTTCTAACTTTACCCTTTTAATCTGAATATGTATTATGCACAGTTCATTTTATAGTGCAGTTACTTGTCAGTGAAACATAAATACATCTGTAAGCTTGTACCTTTTTTGTGTGAAGATCTTGAAATCAAAATAATCAACAGTAAACACCACAACTACAGCTGCAGTTTTAAATATTTTATAATCCAATCAAATTGTTTGAGTAGTAATGCATTTAAATGTTGTTATGGAATCCCCTCCAGACTTTTTAAAATGGTTACTCTGTTCCTGGGTTTGCTATTTATGATATTCATAAGGGATGACATTTTTTAATAATAGAGCATCTGACTTAGAGAACAGTGTTTCTTTTTGTGTCTCAATATAATCTATAATTTTTTGGCTTAACTTTTGGAGGGACACAGCTACAAATTACACTTTTATTAATGAACATATATACATCTGTTTTTGCTGCTTAATTAAAATGACCTTAGCATCTTTTCAGATATTTAGATGAAGAAGCAGTTTTACCTAAGGAGATAGGTACCAGCTTGAAACCAAGTGTGAAAAATACATTTGTAAAAGACTCAAAGCAGAGGTCACCTATAATTAAGTATAATGTCATATTTATTTTAGGCCTGGTCTAGGTCTTAATGTAGTTTAAATTATTTAAAAATTGTATGGGTTAGAAAAAAGAATTGGGATAGAGTTCAATTATTACCGCCAGTTATAGAGCTAACGTTAACTGAAGTCTTACTATGTGCTATGTCCTGAGCTAAAGAACTTTATACAATTTATGTTGCAATTTTATGAAATTACTCACATTTTTTCAGGTGAGGAATCGAAGCCAAATAGAGGTTAAGTAACCCAGATAGTAACTGTTGGGATCTGGGCTGTCTGACCTCAGAGCTTTGTGTTTAGCACATATGTATTTAACTATTACACATGTATTTAATTGTATACATGTATTTGACATAACTAATGGACAGATGATGCTCATTTTCAGAAGCAAATATTCCCTGTTAAAACACTAGTATTCAATAAAATGGATTTTTTTTAAGTTGGAATTTTTTCTCTTTAATGTATTAAATTGATATAACATATTTAATTAAACAATTTGTGTTTGACTTAAGAATGAGAAAAATAAATTGACATCTATTTTTGTTGGCATTTATAGAGGTAAGCTAATAATTGTTTTTTGTGGTTATATTTTAATATGACTCATTTAACTAATGCTTTATTACATGCTCACATAGAAATATTATTGGGCACTATTAAAGGGTACTTTCATCTCTGAATTGAAATGTGATGTAGAGACAATATTTTAAGAAAAATGCGTAAGAAGGGAAAATTATGAGGATTTGCCTACCTGGGTGTTATAAAAGGCAAATGTACTTTATATTTTATACTTCATACATAAATGTACTTTATATTTTATCACATGCAAATGTACTTTATATTTTATGGTTTGGCATGGAAAAAAAATTCACTTTGGTATCCTAACATTCTATATGTCTCTCTGAAGTATCATGAAATTTAAAAAAGAGAAAGGCAAATACCATATGAAATCACTCATATGTGGAATCTAAAATATGACACAAATGAACTTATCTACAAAACAGAAACAGACTCATAGACTTAGAGAACAGATTTGTGGTTGCGAAGTGGGTGGGGGGAGGAATGCATTGGAAGTTTGGGATTAGTAGATGCAAACTATTATATATAGGATGGATAAACAACAAGGGCCTACTGTATAGCACAGGGAACTATATTAAATATCCTGTGATAAACCATAATGGAAAAGAATATTAAAAAAGGAATGTAGGTATGTATAACCGAATCACTTTGCTGTACAGCAGAAACTAACACAACACTGTAAATCAGCTATACTTCAATAAAATAAAATAAAGTAGGTACAGTTTGTGAAAATAGCTTATCCTAATATTCTGATGTAGAATAAACATATACCAAACAGACAAAAACACTGGATGGCATAGTAAACTTTCAGTGCATTTAAAGTTTTAGAAATATTTGTGTGCAATATAATTGATCAGAGAGGACAGTAAAAAAAAGTCAGGGAGATCCCTAGTTAGCCCACCAAATTGCTCTCCTTGTTCAACTTTATTTCCTTGTAATTTAGTGGGCAGATAAATTTTCACTGAAAATGGAAAGAAGAGATATGGATATGTTGGCCTAGTTCTATCAAATGAAATCATTTGCTGATATAATCTTTGGCCAACGCAATATTTCGAACACTACTTTTTAGTATTATGTGGTAGGCAATGAGTTAATCACTTTTATAGACACATCATTTAAGCTTCACAGAATCTCTACAAAATATTTTTAACCAGTTGAATGTTTAAAACTCACTAGGCTCAATCATTTACCTAAAGTCACATAACTGGAGATAAGTGGTAGGGCCAAAATTGAAACTCAGGTTTCCTTACACAAATCCAGTATGTTCTGGCCACTTTATGATGATCTTAGGATGTCTCCAAGGGTAAATGCATTCTCCCTCAGCCCCCTTCTAAGCAATTTGTGTGACTGAATTACTTCCCATGAATTTTTCAGTATTCCAGAAGCTACTTGGCTGCCATAAAATATTACTGTAACAAAAGCCACTACTCTTTAGTCAAATGACTAATATCCAATGGAGCCATAAGGAATCCTTTATATATAAAGTCTTGATGTACAACATATATGACCTTCTCAGCTCCTCTCTGAGTTCTTCCGTGGTTCTAGATGGGGCTTTGCCCCTGAACTTGTGGGCTGCTCTTCTCTCCCATATCTGCGTTTCTTCCATTCCGGTTTGTTACTTCATTCTATCCTCAAACTTTAATCTTTCCTACTGAAAAAAATTCTTCCTCATGGAAACTGTTGTTGCCATCCCTCTGATGGGCTCTAACCCAAACTCCAGGCAGTAATTGAGACTCTTTATGCAGATATGTTTCCCTGAGACACTTCGGGCTCCATGTTGGCCATGTCCTTTCATTAAAATATGATCCCAGAGGTCTGACTTCTTTAGGTAAGTTACATATTTTGTTCTCCACCAAAATTGACCTGCACCAAAATTGCAGTGTTTTTTATTTTTTAATGCAAAACTTTGACTGGCTCTTTTGCTAGCCTCATCCTTAATTCTTTTTTACACAACTGGCAAATTAGAACCTGACTGAAAGTTTGATTGAAACTATTTAATGTGTACTTAAGTCAATACTAAACATTAATAAAAACTGCATAGTCTCCTCTTCAATTTGTAATGTAAATCCAGGCCTCTTTGTAGGGCCTAGTAAAACTCTTTGCTTTAGTTTGCTCATATATCTAGCAAATATTTGCCTAGGGCCTATTATATGCCAGACATTCTTTTGGAGAACATGTCTATGTCTTATAGATCACTGTACACCCAGTGAGTAGTACTATGTCTTATATGTAATACGTCAATGACAAGTCTTGTTGCTTGACTAGGTCCTAGGAAGTACAATAGTAACACCCCCAGACCCTCCCCTCAGGAATCAGATTTTGGTCTGATTGGTTTTCAAATTTTGGTCCAGTTTGCCTGGAATTAAACATTCACAGAATCCAAATCATATCCATATATGTATGTGATTATCAGTGCAAAATATCCATGCTTAAGAATGAGTATGAGTTATGCTAATACCTCCATCAAGATTTCTGAGTCTTGTATGTGTCACTTTCCCTATTCCCAGTATTTACCTCTTTCAATGTGATGGGGCAACTTTAAAAGACAAGAACAAAATGCAAGTCCACTTAGTAGTTAAAAAGGAGGTTCACTTTGTGGGACCAAAGAAACCCTGATAAGTGATGTGGGTTGGTCAGAGCTGGTTTCTGTGACCATCAGAAGGCACCAGCACCTTCTGTGATGTTGATATCACCCAACAATTCACATCCTTTGCAGCTAGTACAAAATTTTAGCTAATCTGAGGAGGCCAGGGTAATTGATGTTTCTCAAAGTGTGTTCCGCTAAACACCCATGCCAAGAGATACTATGAAAAAGAAAAGGAAGGGGACTGTATATTTAATATTTTGGGAGACACTCTCAGGGGACCATTGAGTTGTATAGATTTCCTTTACTGAAGAATTTCTCAAGGCTTTTAATATGCCAGTATTAATTGTGACTCTCCAAGAAAGGGTAAAAAGTTTAGTGTCTCCCATCTATATTTGACCATGGAACTCTGATTATTCTTTTTCTCAGGACATCTCTAAGGACAAGTGTTCAGGGAAACTTGGGAACTCTGCTTGGGGAACTCCGAAACACAGGGCCATGCAAAGTATATTGTATAGGATCAAGAGCCCCTCTAAGGATTTTAATCCTTAATATTAGCTATGTTGCTAATACTGCCATGACATAATATTAGCATAAAGTAGTTGTTTTGAATTAAAGACATGTCATTATTTTCATATTCTGCTGATAAGGAAATGGAGATGTAGAAAATTCAAGCAGATTTCCTAAGGTTTCTCTGTTGGGAAATGTTACAAAACAAGTACAAAACAAACAAACGAAACAAGTACAAAAAACTCCCAGGTCTGTCTGACCCAATCGACAGTAATTCCCCAAACTGTCCATTTTGCACTGGTTCTCACTGGGCATTCAGGGCAGAGAAATAGTGCTAGTTGCACCCTCCCTGTTCCTGGGCCATGGCAGGTAGACTTAAAACCAAATCTGAGTTTTAATTTCAACACTGAATTAGCCCTTGAGGTGTAAGAGGATGACACCCCCTGGGGAACTTCACAATGAGTTTAATTCATAGCCCTCCACCCTGTCCAAAGAGGAAGATTGGCTTTGGAATCTACAGAGAATTTAACCACCACAGTCACTGGCATTTACTATGTGTTGAGTTTGGTAACAAACACTTAAAATCATATATGCTTTATCTCATTTAATCTTTCTTCCCAATCCTACAAGTTTGGTAACATTATAAAGAAACAGATTCAGAGAAGTTAAATTATCAAAAATCAAATAATTAGTAAATTGAGGAGCCAGGGGTCAAATCCAGATCTGATTGACTGCAAAGCCCACAGGCTTTTCACTAACCACTTTGTCTCCAAAATCTACAGAGATAATCCCTGTATAAATTTCTCCCAGAGGCATAAATGGATTGGGGTATGAAAGTGCTATAAATTTCCTTAATCTCCAAATTTACCTATTTCTGAAGCTGAGCATTGTCGTGATCCAGAAGAGAAGAAAACAGGGGAGTCAGCCTCCCAGAAATTCTGATAAAATGCACCTTGACTCTGTCGAGACTCCAGAGCTGACCTTCCTGTGTGCTGAAAATCAGCGTGGAGAAAGGGATTTATCTGGAGCTGTTACAGCCCTGACACTTAGGCAACCCTGGAGGGATATCTACGTGCATGTTTCGTAGAAAACAGACCAATGATGGAACCCCTACGGCACTGTTTTCTTCTACCCTCATCCAAAGTCTTAAGTACTATGGGCTTATTTTACTCATCAGGCTAATTATAAATGATTTAACACTATAATCTGGAATAAAACTTTTTATTTTTTGTAAACTGACTCTGTGGATGAAATATTTTCCTTCCCATTTCTAGAATACCTGTTATGGTTTACAGAATCAATGATTTTTACATTTCACAAAATTTCTAAGAAGATCTGAACATAGATGATGGCAAACAAAGGATAGAGGTTCAATGAAACGGTTCAGGGGGTCAATAATTTAACACTTTGAGAAAGTATGTAATATCAATTCTCACACAGATCTCTAAGATAGATTTCTTCATTAAAAATCTATTAAGAGTTAGAAGGAATTTGTTAAACAAATTATTAATATTTCAGGGCACTGCTAAATAGCAAATTAAAACAAAGCTAAAGTAGCACAGAAAAATCATATTTTGGGAATAAAAATGAATTTCCACTTGACAGTTTTACCAAAGGCTAATTATTTCTAAAATATTTCAATTTGGAATCTTAATTTTTTTTTTTTAAAACCAGTACTATTTTGGGTCATGTGTTTCTCTTCTTAAGAAGGAAAAACACACATACACTCATATTGATTATTTCTATTGACTCTTTTTCTTTACAAATGCAAATCACCCCAAATTATAGTAAAAGAGTGCACGCTTGTCTTCCTCTTGACCACCATGTATGACCCCTGATGACCTTCAGTTTACAAATCTTTGTATTTTGGTTTATAATACTAGGTGTGTATTCTGTAAGTAATAAAATGTTTCCTGAAGTGTTGAACAGATAACAGTCGTAAGGCTCATGAGATGTTTGCTTTATACCATATCAAATAAGTTTAAGCAACAAACTCCATAGAGTTTGGTTTTATCAAAAACTACTTTGAAAGACTATGCTTTAAATCCAGTCAAATATTTGGTCAATTAATTAAAAACCTGTTAAGTGCAGTCTGACGGCACTTGATTGAATGAGTAACAATATGGTAGTGTTCAGGCAGCTAAAGGGTTTATTAAGAGCCAGTAATTTGAATTCGGACATTTTTGAAGCATTACTTATATACGCAGAAACAATGGAGCTCATTTGTTTTCAATGCTTTCATCCATCTATCCACATATGCATGCATGCATATATGCATCCATCAAATATTTCTTGGTATTTTGTATTAAAACACTGCAAGTTTCTTAGAGAGAAATTAAGACAAAATTGTGACTATTCTCAAAACAGTTTAGTGGAGGATAGGCAAAGTCACAGCTGCCGATCTCTGAATTTTGTCCTTCATGTAATTATAATACACCATAGAAAATAATATGTGGCCAAAGTTGTGTCAATTTTAAGAGGCTCTTGAAGGATGAGAAGAATAGGGATATGTAGAGATACAGGCAGTGGGGACCATATTCTAAGACGGAGGACATAGGATATTATCCCCACGAGGACAACCCTAGAAGTAGGATTCTGCATGCAGGTTGTGAATTGAAGAGTGTGAGCAGCTAGGTTTGGAGGGAGTTTAGGATATCTGAAGTGGTCACCTTTGCTTCATTTAGAAATGTGAGCTATTTGAGCAGAGGGGTATTTTGATGAAAAGCTTTTGATAACAATTAGTCTGGTACAATTAGTGTGAGTTGGAGCTGAGAGATAGGAGACTATTATGACCATCATTGGAGATGTTTCAACACAGGCTTGTGACAACTTGTAGGAATGTTAAAGGAGAATGAAGAAAAAAGTGGGGAGTGGACTAGATTTTAAAGTACTTTCCATCCATGAGTTAGAGAAGTAGGATAGAAAACTAGGCTCTGGGTCTCACTCTCTAATTTGCATACTGGTTCCAGCACTCCTGACTATGACCTTAGGCAAATTATTTAGTTCTGCAAGTCCTCCAAGATTTACTCATCTGTAAAATAGGAATACTTTTAGAATCTATTTCACCATGTTAATGTAAGGTTTAAACAGGGTAACATATATGAAGCCCTTAGCACAGGGCTTCAAACAGAGAAGAGCTCAATAAATGTTTGCCTGTACTGTTATTTAATTTTTAGACATTAAGGTTCTGAACTATACTAAGAGAAAGGGGAGGAAATGGGTTAGGCAGAGAAAGGAGTGCTGAGGTAGAATTCATGGGATTTGGAAATTCATTTGATCATTAAATGTAGATCAAACCAGGGCAAAGGACCAGGAGAAGTGAACAAAAACTGAACATTTTAAGAATGCATAACTATGATGATTGGATTGCTTCTATTCAAAATTAGAGAGATTTAAAAAAAGATTTCTCTGAATTTTCTTTTCTGAATTGACAAAGTTTTTAAAACTTAAATTTATGAATTAAAATATATATTTTGCGAACAGAATTGTTTTTAAATTGTTTGCTTCAAATTTGAGAAAACAATCAGGCATTTGACTTTTTTCCATCTGAGCTGAAAATCTTAAAAGTTATCCTTTCAACATGCCTATGGACACTGAACGAGCATTTGGTACTTAGTGCAACAGCATAGACTAGTGGTAGGAAGGAAGATTGTAACTAGGAGGCCTGGACATTACTTTTTATCATATCCAGGGCCCTTTTCAGTTTTAGGCTACAATGAGAACAAAATGGAAACAGACTATCTGACAAATAAAAAAATAGTTTAAGAGGTAGTTATTTTAATAGCTTAAGGTTTGTTTATTAATGACCAGGATATTTGAAAAATGCTTCCTTTTTTGACTGCTACAATAAGTAGCTTAATAGCAATGGTTACATATTCAAATATTTTAAAAAGTAATTAATTTCCTCGAAAACTTCAGCTATTTTAAACAATCTATGTATGAAAACCTTTATCAGTTTTTAATTTTTACCCTGGGGGATAATGGTGTCATTTCCTTGTGTTGAATGCCCTTATCCAGATAGGTGCTATAAATCAGTCAGCGAACATGTGTCTGCACTACGGACACTGCTGAGGGAAACAAAACGAACGTGATCCAGATCCTGAATTTATAAATGTATAACCAAACATGTGTACAACTTATACAATATGGACAAAAGAAATAAGTGCTCTTTTACCAGTCTAAAAAGTCATGGAAGCACAGAGGATGAAGGGGTTAATTAAACTCCTTTCTAGGAGGAGAAATCTTTGCAGGATTCTGTACTCAAGATATTGCCCAGAACAGAGCGGACATTCAAAAATATTTATTTACTAAATGAATGATTGATAAATTAATTCACCAAAAATTGTGATTTAAAACAACTATTGTTTTATTATCTCTCATGGTTTCAGTGGGTTGGAATTTGGAAGGGGTGCAGCTGGGTGGTCGAGGCTCAGGGTCTTTCTTGGGGCTGAGGTTAGATGGGGGCTAGAGGCAGTACTAGAGTTAGAAAAATGGGAGGCCAAGCAGCTGGGGGCCGCTTAGACACCTCTCTCTCTTCTTGTATTCTCATGGCTGCCATGTGGTTTCTCCTCTTGGGTGGGTTAGCCTTCCTCATGGCATGGTGGCCTCTGTGCAGTTGGGCTTTGTATACAGTTCCAAGTTCCTAGGCACAAAAGTCAATAGCTTTGTAAATGCCATACTCTGTTAGGCAAAAGAGTCACCAAATCAGCTCATTTTAAAGGGAGGGCACATAGACCTCATCTTTTACTGGGAGTAGTGTCAAAGTCACATTTAAGAAGAACATAGGGGAGGGAGGTAAGATCGTAACTACTGTGGAAAATTAAGTCACCACAGTGAATATAATGTTAGTTTTTAAGACATATAATGTAAAGTTCTTACATAACATTCCTTTTTGCCTTTTTTTAAGGAATATATCATGAAATCTGAAAAAAAAAATTCAGAAATGGATTTGGAATCATAGGTCAGTATAGATTATTTATGAACTCCTCAATTTCTACTCAGTTTTTTATGGTATTTCTCATAAATTAGTATCTTTTAATGTGTTGAGTCTCCATTTAGGCTTTGTCTATGAGATTGTGTGCTAAACATCTGCAAATAAAATAACATATCTAATTAAGTCACTACCATGACCAAAAACTAATCTATCAAATCAACTCTTTGGTATCATATAACAACAACAACGTGAAACAAAGAAAAACAAACATACACGTAAGCAATCCCCCAAGGCGAGCCAAGACAAAAACTTACCACATCAATAATTTACTTTTCACTTGTCAACAAGTTGCTTTGATAGGGTATAGGAGACAGAGACTTATGACAAAGAATATATCTTGGATTTGATTTTACCAAAATGTTGCATGAAGGTTACAACTAAATGGGTTTTGTTTTATTTCACATGCAAAAAATCTCTTTCCAAGAGCTTTGTGAGATATGTGAATTATTTCAGGCCCGTATGATACCACTTGGTGCACCAGAGCAGTTTAATCCACCTCTTTCACTTGTATGAACCAATACCAAGAGAGAGTAGAAACATTGAAAGCCTGTAGTATAAACTGCAAAGCCCCTAATGACTGAGAGTATGGTGGTAATTGTCTTCTGACCATGTGACCATGTAAGCCATTCAGTGAAAAATGTGAAATAACAGATGTTCCCGTAATGTCCTCTGATTACTGGAACTTACAGCTCACTAAGGGAAATATCAAGCTCTTTATATATGTATATTATTACTTTTGTAAACGAGAAAGGTAAGAGAGCACACTTTCAAAGTTGACTTTATGATACTTTTTGGATTATAAAAAAATTGACTACTAAAAAACCTACTTTTAATGTTTTCTTTTTAAGAATTAAGTACCACACTTAAAACTTAAAGGTTTTTGTATGTTATGATTTGATTAGCATTTTAGAATAAGGATGCAGTCTGAAAAGAAAATATTTTGCTCTAAGTTTACCTTTATTATTGTACTTATGGGGAAAGAAGCTTATTAAAGGAAATATTCTGAAAATAGCCTGTGAATATAGGCACAGCTGATAAATAAAACAAAATTTTATTTAAGCCATTATTAAAATATTTAAACATGCATTGGTGTTTAAGGTATAATGTTGCTAGTAGAGTCTTAAGGTTGTTTGCTGCTGAGAAACTGGGTGCTGATTTTATTTTCAAGAGATTTTTTTTGTTTGTTTTTATAAATAACTCATAGCATCACAAGAAATAATAGCTCAGCATCTATCTCTTCGGCTGCAAATACCTTTTCAGTTCATTCATCTCCTTCGTGTGTTCTGAGCTGCTAGATTCAGACCTGGGGAAAAATATTTTTCTCTTTTTCTGCAGTATTTCTTGCTTTGTTTTAGTTACCTCAATAACTCTTTCCCTTTGTTCTACTTTGGAAGGCACAGCCATTAAAGAAGTTCACAACTTATATTTTCTGTCTGAGGCTCAGAAAAGTTTCTCAGCATTTTCTCAAAGGCACATGGGTAACCTTATCACTTATGAAATTCAGGCATAAACTCCTTAATGTTTTGGCTAAAAATAAGTACCTGATTCCTTTCCCATTGCTCAACAACATTCTGGGTAACAATGCTGGGTACAGAGAATCATGTAAAATAGAATTATAATTAAAATATTTGTTCTGGCTCATTCTATTGATACTCTCTTTTTTTCCCCTTTTAAGAGAGATTAAATGCTTTCTTTTTCAAAATTAAAAATCAGTAATTTTAATATTAAAACTGCTAATTTAAAAAAAAGACAGAAATAACCCCAAGGTACCATCTATAGGGAAACCCATCCTGCCCACCTGCCCACCCCCAGCCCAGTTTTAAAATGACTGTCCAGGGCTTCCCTGGTGGCGCAGTGGTTGAGAGTCCGCCTGCCGATGCAGGGGACACGGGTTTGTGCCCCGGCCCGGGAAGATCCCACATGCTGTGGAGCGGCTGGGCCCGTGAGCCATGGCTGCTGAGCCTGCGCGTCCGGAGCCTGTGCTCCGCAACGGGAGAGGCCGCAATAGTGAGAGGCCCACGTAACGCAAAAAAAAAAAAAAAAAAAAAAAACTGTCCAGCCCAGCACGGACATTAGAAAAATCCTTTCTGCAAAGGGAGTGGGAACGGACGGTGTGTGGAGTGGGAGGTAGCTTGGGATGCCTTGGCACCTGGGGTCCAGGGTGGCCACCTACCTGTAGGAAGGGTCAGTCTGAATCTGCCCCAGAGGCTCTGGGCCAAGTCCAGGCCCACAACCTGGGGTCAGGGTTGGCAGGTCCCACTGGAGCCAGCAGGTTAGCAGGTGTGGGTCCATGTAAAAGACCAAGAAGGGGTTGGGGTCCTGGGTTTCAGCTGCCAGCAGGGCAGGTAGGAGGTGGTCGGGTAGTTCTAGCCTTCCTCAGTTGATCAGGATGGCCCAGGCTCAAGCCCTGTCTTCTGCCAGCGTCCTCCGATTCTTCTCAGATTCCTCTACAGGGCCCAGGAAATCCTTCACGTCCTCCACCGTGACGTCCCCTGTCGTTCCAGCGTAGTGTCGTCACTGGTGGTCGAGTTGGTGGACATGGGTGAGAACACGCTTCCATCGCCGCTCCGTGGAGCCAAGACGATGCCTACGGTCCCGTTAGCCTGTCTCAGCTTTGGCAACTCTGGGAGCCTGCAGCTGGCACCGGTGGCATCGCGGGGGCCAGCTAATGTCCAGAGAGCCGAGGGGCTCTGTGACGTTCTGGACGCTTACAGAGAAGCGTTCAAGCTCCCATGGAGAAATCAGGTAAAAACTGGCTGTGGCGCCTGAAGACATAGGAGGTGACGCGGCTGTGTCCCCCTTCCGGCTACAGGAGTAGTACACCTGGGGTCGCAGGCCAGGCACCGAGAAGACATGGGCATTGCCCAGGCTGGGGAGGCAGACCAGGCACGTCTTGGCATAGTCCTCTCAGGCCACGCTGGCAAGTGTAGCCAGTGCCACCTTGTGCACGCGACAGCCTTCGTGGGCCATCGGCCTGAACTTTGTCTCGGCGCTTTCCTTGGGCAGCGTGAAGTCCTTGAACGGCCCCGCCCACCCGGTGAGCACGGCGCCCGCCCTACAAGTCCTGCGCCCGCCCTACAAGTCCTGCGCCTGCGCCAGAACCCACGAGGCCTCCTCATAGGTCAGGCTAGGGGCGTTTGCGTGCGTCCTACGCTGGGAGTGGTGACACGAGCCCGCGGGGCGTCAGCCGCTCCTCAGAGCCCTTCCGGCGACTCCCGCAGCTTCCTGACGCCTGCATGGCTGGAGCGTAGCAAACACGGAGCCCGAGTTGGTGTGTGGCTGCATCTCAAGGAACATGCCAGCAAAGTATCATAGACGTGCACAGCGCCCGGGAGGGAGTCCTCGGCTGACCGGGGCTGATGCAGAGCTGCAGTGGCATCATCCCCAGGTGTTGGGGGCAGGCCTGCTCCGCCAGCAGCGTGTCGGCTTTCTGAAACTTGCTGTTGGCATTAGCATGCTACTTCTTGCCTGAGACTCAGCTCTTCCGCATGCGCCCGAAAGACCACAGCAATTTTGTAAGCAGCTTCACCTGGGATAGCGGCCTCTCCATGGCCTGGGAGTCGTTGGGGTGAAGGGTTCACTTGGCCAGACCAGGGCTCTTGCACGGGTAGTCAAAGAGGCCAAAGCCATGACTTGTGCCAAAAGCCACAGGCTGCACTCGGCGTGCTGCGAGACGGCAGGGATGGCATCGGGTGACAGCACTGAACCAGCACATGGGCTGGAAGCCGGAGGCCAGGGCAGCGGCCCAGGCGCAGGATCAGCTGCCCACGGTCCTTCCACGTGAAGCCCTCGCGGTCCTGGAGGGGGTCTACGCTGGCCATGCTGACTGCCTGCTTCTAAGGCACGTTGATTAGCTCCAGCACCAGCACCTGGCCTGCAGTGCCGGCCATCACCAGCTGGGCTGTGTACTTGCAGAACTCCAACTTCTTTCTGCGCGCTGAGCAGAGGATCGTCGCTGCAGTGTTAGAAGCAGCCAATCTTAAGGAAGGGCGGCCAGTCGTCTACTGTGGCTTAGGCCAGGTTGTTGGCATGCGTGCTGTCCGTCTGGAAGAGGCCAGCAGTGCTCAACTTGCCGGATGGTTGGGGCGCCACAGCGGAGGCATCCCAGAACCGCATGATGCTGTTCTCATGGCCAGTCAGCAGCAGCCCTTGCTGCGATGGCTACGGACTAGGTTCTGATTCCAGTGATGGGCCAGCTCGTGGTGCAGGAGGCTGGCTGGGAGCTCTGCAGCTCGCTAGCGCTCACGATGCGGGCCCACAGCTTGTCTGGGACATTGGCGACATGGGCTGAACAGGTAAGAGTGGACAGAAACTGTCTTAATATTGAACATTTACAGGAGAATAATTTTTCTAGTCCTTAACCATACCATTTCACATCCAAACATAATGGGCCACTCAATGAGGAGTTGGGCGTATTCTTTTTTTTTTTTTTTTTGCGGTACGCTGGCTTCCACTTCTGTGGCCCCTCCCGTTGCGGACCACAGGCTCCGGACGCGCAGGCTCAGCAGCCAAGGCTCACGGGCCCAGCCGCTCCGCGGCATGTGGGATCCTCCCGGACCGGGGCACGAACCCGTGTCCCCTGCATCGGCAGGCGGACTCTCAACCACTGCGCCACCAGGGCGTATTCTTTATTTGAAACAGGCTAGGTATGAAGAAAGATGGAGGAATCACAGTATTAAAGATGGATTCTACTCGAACTGTCTGTACTGCAACATCTCTTAGTTCATACCAACAATATTGTTATATCTACCACTTGCAATTTCTAAGTCATTTTCTCATTAAATTAGCGGTTGAGCAGGTGTAGCTAAAAGTGTCTTCAGTCACTTCTGCCTTAATTTGAGAGACTTTTGCAAACCGTTGAAATTTAATTTTGGAATCTCATTCAGTAAGCTGGAAAAACAACAATGGCAAACTGGTGTTTTGGTGTTGCTTTTACATTTGGTGATACAGTTAGGGCTTTTATTACCAAAGGAAAGTGATAACTGTGAAAAAAATCATGACAGTTCTAACAATTAGTAGATTAAAGGTTTTATATACATTATCGAACTCCCTTCAGTGATTCTGGAAATAAGAGAGGTGTAAATGCTGCTATTTGTGTTTTCTACAGAAGTCAGTAGTATTAAATTATTAAAAATATATAATATATATTTTACATGCAAATATATATACAGTGTGTGTGTATACATACACACACACACAGAAAGAATAGCTTATAGCTTAGTTTTCCGAGTTTTTCAACTTTCTCTTCCTCATCAATGGTTTCCTTCAAGGATGTCTTTTATATAAAGCATCCTAGAATGTTCTGTTTCCCACCTCATTTATCATTTAGTTGCCATGTTTTATTCTTTGTTTCAACTGGCTAATGTTAAGAGATCGATGGTCCAGTACATAAACAAACTGACCAGAAGGGCTAGAGAAGACACCATGAGGCTCAGAACAAAACCCTTCTTACTGACATTTCCCTTATGAACACGGCCTGCTGAAAAGCTGTTATTGAATCAAGAATATATCACCAGGGCTTCCCTGGTGGCGCAGTGGTTGAGAGTCCACCTGCCGATGCAGGGGACACGGGTTCGTGCCCCGGTCCGGGAAGATCCCACATGCCGTGGAGCGGCTGGGCCCGTGAGCCATGGCCGCTGAGCCTGTGCGTCCGGAGCCTGTGCCCGACAATGGGAGAGGCCACAACAGTGAGAGGCCTGCGTACCGCAAAAAAAAAAAAAAAAAAAAAAAAAAGAATATATCACCAAATGGAGGTTTGAAATTGACCACTCCACCACACACTCACCACAGTTGCAAAACTACTGCCTTGAGTTGACATCTGTCTTCTTCTTGGGTTCCTAGACTTTGTCACTAATCTCACCATTGAGCAAATACAAGTACATCTGCTTTCCAAGAAAGGTTCCTTTGCATTACAAATATTACACTATAATTTCTAAGTTAGTGCAGTAACCCATAAACACTAGCGTTGCTCCCAAACTATGCTGAATGTACAGAGTAAACCATGAGTCACAAAATATTTTATCCAAAGCCAAGCGCATCCTTCATGTGAACAGTTTTTAAAACTGATGCAGACACGCTCATGAGCGACACTGTTGCTAATATTTAGAACTTTTTCTGACCTTTGAAACCATTCTTCAGCATTAGGTTTCAGGTCCTACAGTGAACGGAACACAAATCTTAAAGATGAACAAATGTAAATTAAGATAAGTGTATTTTCAGTAAATATACTGGAAGAGTATGCCAAAGGAAATTTTCACATTACTTCATTTTCTGAGCTTGAATTTTTGCTTTCTTATATAGACAAGTGCATACACACACACAAACACAGTCACACATATACCTGTTGGTACACACATGCCTTGTGTTCATTAAAAATGGGCTGACGTTCTGGATTTGATGATTTTCAGTGGCATAGCCTAACCAAAACTTTATCAATCAGGAATTTTAAAAGTCTGTCTTTTAGGATCTCCACTCATTCCCATCAGGTTTCTCTCCGAGTAGGTTCCCTTCTGCTGGTCAGAATCAACATTAAGAAGCATATTTGCTATCAGGTAGATCTCAACATCTGTTTTAGTTTATTTTTTTTTAGCAGCAGAACAGCCCAGATTTTCTTTGTAATTTATTTTTGATATCACTATCATTCCATTTTCTCCATGCTTCCCTTTTGAAGTACATTTAAATCTTCCTTAAAATATAGTGAGCACTCCTCTAGAGAACGCCTAACTTTATTTTAGTTCCTTTGATTTGTAATGCATAGCTTTAGCAGTCCGTCTCAACATATTATTTGTTTTCATCGCACTTGGTTACTTCCTTCCAAGTAATCCATTCGGTAACGTGTCTTATAAATCTCCCATAAACAGAGGTAGCTTTTAAAGAAAACAGGAAAACAACTGTGGGAGTAAATGTGTTGTCCTAATTGACAGGTGTTTTGACCACTAAACCACTTCTAAATTCTCAAATTGATGTGTTTGTGTGTGTGTGTTTTATCAGTCCTCCATGCTGTGTTGCCTGCTGATTTAGTTCAGTCTACTATCTAGGAAATAACTCCTTTCTTTCCAAGATCCAGGTCATTACTGTGAATAATTAAAAAGCAGGGCTCTGCCGTATTGGTAAATTCTTTCCACCTTGAAATAATTCCGTTGCCTGGCACAGCTGTGGTCATCATGCCCGACCCTTCACCCAGTTTTCAGGCTCCTTTGCCAGCTCCCTGCCTATGGTGGGTCTGCACTTTAGGTACTCACTTTCCTTGCTGATTTCCTGAGGATATAAGTATAATATTAAATGCACATGAAGTTCCTTACCGTGTTCCTCTTTTGTGCCAATTATGTATCTTGATTTGGTCTTTTGTGTCTATTTTTTCCTAACTTACACAGAACTTCTTCTCCAGCAAAATCGAATATGTGCAGCATCAGTTAGTGTCCTGCCCCAGATGTTCTCTCTCGCCTCTCTCAAGGTGCAAGCTTAGTGCTAGACTTTCCTTTTTTCATGCTGCTTAGAAATTCTATGACATTCATTGTCTGTGCTATTTTTGGTAGATGCCCAATAAATCTTTCTGAATTGAAATATGTATTTCTTTCATTAAAATATAAGCTCCTTGGGGACAGGGACTGTGCCTTAGTGCCACTTGCAATGTACATTTGGTATTAGATATTTTAATTTTGTTTTAGAAATTTAGTTATTTATTTTTTTGCTGTGTTGGGTCTTCGTTGCTGTGCGCGGGCTTTCTCTAGTTGCGGTGAGCGGGGGCCCCTTTTCGTTGCAGTGCGCGGGCTTCTCATTGCTGTGGCTTCTCTTGTTGAGGAGCACGGGCTCTAGGCGCATGGGCCCAGTAGTTGTGGCACGTGGGCTCAGTAGTTGTGGCGCACGAGCTTAACTGCTCTGTGGCATGTGTGACCTTCCCGGACCAGGGATTGAACCTGTGTCCCCTGCGTTGGCAGGTAGATTTCCTAACCAGTGTGCCACCAGGGGAGTCCGGTATTGGATATTTTAAAAACCTATTTTTTTGATTGACAGATTGGTTTGATAAGCTATTTTCCTTGAGTTTCTCTTTTTTAGAAAGGTCAGACTTTTGATTTGTCTACTCTTACAAGTCGTCTATTTCACATGGTAGTTCCTTAAAGGGATTTAGCTGTTTCCTTGTCACTATGTCACTATCCTTCTTCTGGCTCTTCTAGATTTTGCTGTGTGTATCTTATGGGGAAAGAACGCATTTGTCCAGTCTGTTTCTTTATAGGAATAACTGGAAGGGCAATAATTCGGCATTTGTTAGTTTTTAAAAAATGGAAGGAAGGGGAGGCTTTTAATTGTATGGGAAATTTAATTAGATTTAGACTAATTAAATTCATTTTTTATATTAACATGTGCACAAATATTATTGCATCTCGTTAGATTTCATTCTTCTAGCCTTACTGAACAATATTCAGTAGTAGTTTCAGATTACAATAAGTTCATTATGAAGATAAGGTGGAATTAGTGTAGGAAGCTCAGCTGGTTGAAGGGGTCTGTACTTTAATTACTGCAGAGGGTGTGCATATTAATTACAACACAAGTGATATTTACTGTACCTCAGGAACATATGACAGGGTAAAGATACTGACAGCACCAGCTAATAAACTCAGTATGATAATGAGGAGAAAAGACCATAAAAATAGAAGGAAATAAAATTATTCATAAAGTATATTGATCCCAAAGTAAAGACATTAAGCTCTGATGAAGGGCAACAAAAGGGAAGCTCCTCACTTTATCAAACAAATAACCAAAGTAGAGAAATGTTAGCAGGGAGACAGATTGTCATTATCCTGGTCACATGATCACACTCCAGAGAGTACACAGGAGCCATAAAATGGGAGATTTTTAATAAATCAGCAGAAAGCCATACTGTCACCTGCAGGAACCGAGGTCGCAGTGGCTAAGGACAGCTCCTGGGAGTGGAGAAGTCGGATATGCTGCAGGGCAAACAGGGAAGGAACCACACGCACACAAAATCTGTTTCAAGAGCCACTGTGGCCTCTGGAAAAGAGAGGGGGCACCTACAAATACTCTGAAAATAGTTCTCAGTAGCAACCCAGAGGCCATCACTCACTTTTCCCTGTGGTTTGAAATCACCAGCTGTGATTTTGAGATGGTGAAGGGAAACCAGTGGGGCTTGGTTGGATAATTGTTCCCAGGAAATGCTCATTTCTGCCATGATCCTGTCTAAATCTATACAGCTCAAAGGAAAGTTCAAATTTTGGCCTAGAGTGGTTAAATCTGAAGTTTTATTTGTTTTGTTTTTACATGGGCCTTCCAAAAGAATGGTTATTTTTAAAACAATTATTTAGTCAACTACTAGCATTTATAAACAAGTTTATTTTAGAAAAAAAAATTGGCCAACATGCTGATTCTTCATTTACATTAAATAATTAATATAGTCATGCTTTTGCTAAGTATGTATTTGTTATTTTGGAGTTTATTAGCCAGAATCTGCCAGATACTGCTCATAGTTGATATATCATGGAAAGAAAGGATATTAATTACCTATTTATTTTAACACGTGAAATGATGATGTGGACCAAACTCTTTGAATAGCTTTAAGTTAATTTTATGAGGAAAACATTTTTTTGTGGGCGTAAATATGATTTTACTGTATATTGGAAATATGTGATATATATTTGTATATGTGAACTTGAGTGTGTATATAATAGAATATGCAGTTCTGGTTCAAACACCTCCAAAGAATAAATTATTATTCACTAGAACCTAGAGAAAATGGAGAGAAGGGCATACCTAGGGCAGTACATAACCTGGGCCTGCATCTTGGTAACAAAATTAGAGTCGTCTGGAGACAGAAGACAAAAGAAGAGAGTCCTCATTTTGGTTGAAATCCATAAAATCATGAACTGAAAGGATTAGACATCAAATTACAGAATTAAATTATGGAAAAAAATCTCACTTTGCAACTTAGGCAAGACAAATACAAGGAATAACTGATTCCCTCACATCTGAAGTATTTTAAGTTATGCATCCCGGAGCAGAAGTGACGATAGCCCTGGACACTATCATGGAGTAGGGGTGCCATCCCTTGTTTCCAATTTCTCCCTCTGCCCTTTTCAGGGCCTTACTTTTATCCATCCCTAATATATTCCTGTGGTTTCACGCTAGCTTTTCTCTCCTTTGGTGGTGGTTGAAAAGTTGTTTCACTCACATTAAGATGAAATATATCCAGCGATATTTTTATTTTAATAGCACAATGCTTCATGTAAGCTCACATGTTATAACTTGACTGTTAATGAAGTAGTTATATACAAGTAGAAGAATCCACCTGAAATTACTCAGATGTATCAAATATGCCTATGACCCACATGAAAGGTCAAACATAGAACATGGGGAAAAGTGGTAATTCAAGTTTTATAATTGTTATTGTTGTGAAATGGGTTACTTTCTTTTTTTAAAAATTTTTATTGGAGTATAGTTGATTTACAATGTTGCGTTAGTTTCAGGCAAAGTGAATGTTATACATATATCCACTGTTTTTTTTTAAAGATTCTTTTTCCATATAGGCCATTACAGAGTATTGAGTAGAGTTCCCTGTGGAAATGGGTTACTTTAATCAATATATGTGTGACATTACAATGTTAAGGCACAAGGCTATGGGACTGTTTGGTACCTGGAACGTGGTGGGTTGGTGTTTGATAAATATTTATTGAATGAATAAATAACAAATGATTGAATGAATTGACCTCAGGTGGTGTTTGATCAGTCTTTGAAAATTATTGGCAGTGTTTCTGCTATGCCTAGTGAACTGGGTACTGGCTGTCACACTGGCCTTGGGCTTTTGTGCTAGCAGGCCCTAATTACCGTATCTCTGTCATCACCTGAGATGTGAATGCTGGCTGGAGGATTACCACTGTTGGGTGGCTAGGCCCTTGCCCCGTGTTTGGATGTAAAGGATGGAGGTCATAATGGGAGATTGATGCACTTGTGTTGAAATCTGGAACATGAAGCTGTCTGCATCTCACCCCTTGGGAGGTTCAAACAGTTATGATAAATATAAATAGCTTTAGCAGACTTTCAGTTATCAAGATGTTGATGTATGTTTTCTTGTTCAAAATATCCTGACACTTGGAATCAAAAGAATGGTTTAGGTGCATACCAATTATATGTACAAGCTTCTTGGGAACAGAAGGGAAATTCCAAGCCTATGACCCCCTATCAACTACGATTTAGGCTGGGCTTAGTTGAGTATAATTCTGATTTTCTGTTAGTGTTTTATGGGTGCCTGATATAACATTACTTCTCTTTGACAAGGTTTCAAATTTTTCCTCTTAGTATGATTTTTCCTGAAAAAATCATACTAAGAGGAAACTCACAAGGTTCCTGCTGCCCTTGTGCCATCTCATTGCCCTTAGCTTCTTCCCTTCCCTCATATACATTGCTTCAGTGACCTGTAGTTCATTGTTCACCATTATTTTTCATCCTTTTCCCATCTATTGATAATTTGGTTCTGATACTGTTTCTGCAATTGATACTTTCTCTTTTACGTGGTCTTACCTTACTGGTTAATTTTTTAACTTGCCATTCGGGAGCCACTCTTTTCTTTTTCAGCAGAGAAAGAGTTGAGTTTATTGAGAAACTAGTTTAGGGACATCAATCGATCAATGTCCATTTAAGAAAGGTCAGTCTTTAGCTTCCTTCATTTATTTCTTCTTTGAATTATGAGGAGATAAAGAATATTTGATGCAGGTATTAAATAGACATGGAGTCTGATGTTCAACATGTTGGAGAAAGCAGAGGATTTAGGAATTAAAATAGCAGTGAGACAAAATGGGTTGTATTACCTAAAGATTGGGATAACAGCCTATATCATCAACTTAAGGAGATTGTTAGTTTTACATTTGAAATAAGTATATGAGCGATCTAACCACACTACATTGGTTAAAGTTAAATATTTAAGTTTAAACACAATAAGTGACCTTTAAAAATATGAAATTACATTTGACCCAATATGCTTTGTAATCTCTACAGTTACAGGGAGCCACAAAACCCTTGTGTTTCAACTACACAGAACATCTTGTTGATTTTCACTGCAGTGGAGTGAAAATTAGAGAAATTTCCCAAAGCATTTGAACCTTAGTGCAGAGTTTAAATCCTTTATGCACCTCAAGCTCCAAGTAATTTCATAGATTAAAGTTTCAGAAGGTTAAGTTTCTGGTATAAAAAGTTTGTGTTTGTGTACATTGATAATTAGAAAAAAGTATTTCATGAAAATCTGAGGAGGTATGATTGAACAGATAATTAAAAATCGTAACATTCTAATCAATAAAAGAGATGGATACGATTGCTCTTGCCATTCTATTTCTTGGACCTTGTAAATCTTCATAAATCCTTTTCCTTTTTTTTTTTTTAAGATCATGTTGTATATTCATTACCACAAAGTGGGAGTCATAGTCAAGGTTTCCTGTAAGTCTTAGGTTGTAGAGCTCCAACGAATGTGCTAAAGTAATAATTCATTGAGAAACCTCAAAAGTGCCTCGTAGAATATGGTATTAATAGAAATGGAGGAGCAGAAAAGGCAACCTGTGATGGAAAATTCACAAATCTCTTAGAAATTGTCAAATGGATCAACATCACTAGGAATTCTTGAGAAGAGGGAAGGTGCTGTGCTTGTATTTGATTTAACAATAACAAACACCAAAGCAAAACTGATTTCATTTGGGAAGGATCATTTTTTCAGTTACCTTTTCTGAAATAATCCCCACCCTCTGTTCCCTCATTCCTGTTACAATTAGTCATTACCTACTGTTGCTTGTGATTTGTTGGCAGTCTCTAACTGCAATCTGTTGCTCTGTGACAGATCGATTCTTTTAGCCCAGACTCATTCCTGAATTCAGCCAAAATTAAAAAGAATTATATATATCTGTGTGTGTACATACACACACACACACATTATATTCCTCTGGCTAATGTGGCAGATCATTCTTTAAAAAGGTGCTTTTAAGGGAGACCATTAATGAACCTTGCATGTATACAGCAGGAGTGAACACTATTAAGTGACCCCCTATGCAGAATGGGTTCAGAATGCAGATGTGTAGACTGTGGACTTTGAAGTACATTCTTTTAAGTCGTCACTTTTAAAGGAGATAATTTCAGAGCAATATTTTTGTTAGAGAAGAGGTGTTGCTTCTGAGCCTACTGAAGAGAATTTGTAGAAATCTTGTTTATACCCACACACATAGATGTATACACACACCACTGCATTTAAATAATTCCAGTAAGATTCATATTCCTCGGGTTTTTTCAGAAAAAGAAATTAAAGTTTTGTTGCAATCAATTTAACAGTCAGAGCTTTGGTGTAGCAAAATATATGCTTCGTAGCCCTTCAAAATTTATGCAGTTTGTACATATAGATATATGCTGTATATATTTTGAAGTGATTCGTATGTTGAAGTTTTTTCCTCACTTAAAACCATGCCGCATAATTGATTGGGAGAGTTACTGTCGTCACAGTCTATTTTTGCAGCAAAGCAGAGGCTATTTGAGATGCTTGTGGGTTTTTTTTTTTTTGTTTTTTTCTTAAATGCTTTTACTTTTGCAAGGAAAGGAAAAACTAGTCATTATATAGCAAGATACTATTCATTGTTGGTTTGTTCTGAACAATGCGGAATTAAGTCACATTATTGCATGACAAGATCAATATGTTAAAAAAACACATTTTCTCCATTAGCCTTTGGTGTTACTGTTGTCTGACTCAGTGCAACTGTATTTGGTGAAACACACACACAATCGTACACACTCATATACTCACTGACATTTTAAAAATGTGTAGTCTGTTGAGTTTGCTACCTTACAGATCCAAGGAACAGCTTGCTTCTCGACATTTATATATAGTGTTACCTCCGTCCCAAGGCCAGGGCCACAAGAGTTGCCAAATTAAGGAAATTGGTGGGCTAGCGAGGAAAATACTGCTGAGCCAAAAGGCAGATGTTTCACTGTATGTTATACATTGGTGGAATACCCTCAGTCGGTCAGCATCATTTTCTCAAAGTATAAACTAGCCACTCTCCTGGTTCCTCTTTCCGTTTCAGGTTTTTAAAGGGGCCCCTTGTTTGGCTGCTGGAAAACTACCAGCTTTCCTCACTCTAGAAATAAGACAAGGTAGTCATTCATGACCACTTGAGAAATTTACTTGAGAAATTTCTTACCACTTGAGAAATTTACTCTGACCACTTGAGAAATACTTAAAAAATCTTTTTCAAGCTCAATTTGGAAGGTGGCTGTAGGTATTATGGTCATTATGCAACTTTACAAATAGATCCATGACAGCTGATACAGAATTTAAACAGTGTATCAATATATGCACGCCATAGGGGCTAGTCAATAGCATAGGCAGGATTAGGTTGCAAAAGGCTTGCATTTTTAGTCTAATTACTCTTCTTATCAAATCCTTTTATGAATAAAGAAAAGTCCTTAAACATAGAAGTGTGGAAATTGAGAACTGAAAATGTTACTCCAAGTAACCAAGGGATATAGAAAGGGGCAGCTCTATTATACTTTGTTTTGCATTATTACTGCCTTTAAAATCATTTAGTGTAATCTTTTTCCAAAATTATAAGGATTTTTTCTTTACAATGAAAAATGTTTTTTACAATTTTATAACTTTACAGACTTAAGACTAGAAAAATTATTTAAGTGAACACACTAATTCATTGAAACATTACATAAGATTAAAGTCTACTTTTAACATGATATTGTACATAGGCTCTAAAGACTTATCAAATTATTTGGATTTTACTAGATCTGAATAAATAGCAGAAAACACACAGTAACTAATTCAAACATATTTCTTTGTTCTGGTAAATTACTACATATGCTTCTAGCTCCCTAGTATCGGTGGTTCTATAAAAGGAGAATTTCTTTTTTTTTGCCATCCCAGTGTGTTTTATCCACCATTTAAAAACACATTTGAAATATATTGCAATCGTGTGCGAAGTGACATAAATACATTTGGTGATTAATATTTATTTGATCAACTGTGAGTGCAACAATATGACTTCTAATTTGAAACCACACAAGCTTCCTTTTCAGCAATCCTGCCTTTCAAAGCCTTTCATTTGCTGTAGCACAGGCTGATCTTGGAAAGAGAATCTGTTAGACGTACTTTACCCTACCCTTTTTCCAACTTAACTGTTGAAACAGGACAGTGGGCATTTAGCCCTATTTCCAGGTGTGCCATACTGAAAGTTGTAAAATGTGTGAGGGGATGGGGAAACTCTTAGACTCTAGGCCTCTGGGTGATTCCGGAGAGCTTGGCCTGTTGACATTTGTTCCAGGGTGTGTGTGTATTTGAAGGTCTATATTACGTTGTCTGCAATATATAAACACACTCCCATACATATTCTGTAAAAATGGCAGAGTAGATGTCAGGAAGGCATCTCCCAATGTTAAATAATGATTCTGTTCCTTCTCATATTGTTATTCCTATTGTTTTATTTCTATCCCCTGTGCTCGTGGTGTCTTTTGTGGTGCTTCAGCTGTGATGAGATGGCGGGTGAACAGCTTCCTCCAGAATTGACGCCAGCTGGTTTGGAAGACTGGCAAACCCTCAACTTTCCCTCTATCCACCACGTTAGAGATTGACTTTATTATCTGCTGTAGCTCCACGCCATGCCCAGTCTCCAGTGGCCCAGAATGCAGGCACGTAACACAGCCCCATTCACCATCGCACTTATTTTGATTTAGTCACAACTTCAGGAATTGCCTTTTAACAACAACCTCAAAAAAAGTGAGGGTCATCTACTTCTAATGCTGGAAACCCTGTGATAATCTGTTCCATGCATTCAAATGAAAATATGACTTCTTGGCAGAGAATAGCATTATAATGTAAAATCCCATATGCTGTTATACAGTATGTTGCAATCTGTTTTACGGCTGCCTCTATTCTAACGAGTGAATACTGCCAATAAAGCAATTGAAGATAACACTAATTGCTTATTTCTGTGATCCATAATTTTTATGGCTGCCTTATAGCTCTTTAGTCAAATAGATGCTTTTTGGCCTTTAAGATCTAGAACTCACGTACTGTAGCAGTTGAAACTGGAAATGTACATGCTGGCCTGAGAGGCTTTTCTGTACTCGATGGATAGGATTCAGCAGAAAAATAATGGAAAGGTGCGAAAAAAATATAGAAGTCTTAAATGGGCTCTGACAGGTAAACACAAGATTTTATCAGTACTTGGGTAACTTTAAATAAATGTATACATATATGGCTGTGTATGAAACAAAATTAGGCTGTTAGGTCTTCTTTGCCTTCATGCATTTTGGGGCCTGTTGAACGCAAAAGTAACCATGGAAGGCGTTGGTGGTGTGTGAGCACAGCTAGTTGGAGACTGTGTTTGATCTTGGCCTTTTCCACATACTGACTTCGTGATCTTGAGCCAGTGATTCAGCTTTTCTGAGTTTAGGTTCCTCTTAGGAATGCTGTGATGACTAACTGGATGGGACACACTTTGATGACTGTAGAATACTGTACCCATGTTAGTGATTGTCTCTGCTTGATCCCTGTTTGGGGCCATCATGACATGCTTTCTCATGAATAATCTTATAGAAACTCCAGATTATACAGCATTTGTCCAAGAATTTTTCCAGTCTTTTGCCCCTCAAAGACTGTGGGCCAGCCTAGGGGCCTCCCCTAGGAGCTTGGTAGAGACGCAGGATCTCTGTCTCCACCCCAGACCTGCTGACCAGACTCTTCCTTTTATCAAGATCCTTAGGTGATTAGTACACACGCTTGTCTAACGTACCTCATAGATGAGGGAGTTGAGATGCAGCAAGGTGAAGTGATTCTCAAGAGGTCTGTAGTGTGTTCAGAGTTAAGCTGGGACCAGAGTCCAGGTGTTCAGACCCTAAATCCAATCCACACTTGTCTCCACCTTAAAATATAGAAGGTTTAATTTTATCGTGTGACAGATTTCAGATTAACTACATAGGCTCAAAAGTGGGCAACATGTTTGTAGCTTAAAATAGTATAAGTCAGAAAAGCCATCTGTTTCTGCTTTATTTGGTCAGATAGCGAAAATAAAAATCAAAGCAATCAATAGGTTGTATTACTGAGCTTAAATTATATATAAAATGTGTCTAGAGTACCCATAGATAGATTTCTATTCATGAAGTTCAGTAGACATGTTCTCAAATTCTCAGATGGAAGAATTTAAGATATATGCCCTTAAAGTCAGACAAAGTGCATGTGCAAAGATCACAGGGACCTACTATTCCAGTTTTCTATTTGTATCCAGCTTTCTAGCTATTATGATCTCTTTGGTAGGAAAAAGAGGTGATGCTTATGTATAAATAAGTATTTATTTATCCTGTTCCAACAGAAATGTACAATGTGCTGTGCCCAAATAGAAGTGCAAAAGGATTTTACAAACAATAGCTTAACAATGCTCATAATTCCCTGATGAGGTATATACTCTAGTTCTACCAATATATATGTTATCGGACACACCGGCAATGTTGCATTTATTAAAAGCTGAGCATTGTGAACTACATATAAATTATTATCTCTTATAATATTCACCAAAACTCTATGGGGTGCTGTTATTATCCTCATTTTATAAGTGAAATGATGACCTCAGGTTGAGAGAGGTCAAGAAAAGAATGTGCCCAAGGACACGTAGCTGCAAGATGTAACAGAGGGAGAACCCTCAGGAAGGAGGAGTTTAAGTGAACCTTCTAAATTAATATTGTGACTTGGGGGTAAAACTTTTGAGTCCTAACCCCTCATGTTCTACTTTCATTAGAGCTCTTCTCTAGACCTGAACCTCTACTGTAATTTCATGCAGTGAGGTTGGGGTGGTGGTGGCCTTTTCTCCCTTTTGCACGCAGCACACGGATGGGTGGGACAGCTGAGGCCCCGGACTCCTCAGAGGAGCCTGCAGCCGGGGAAGGAAGGAGCCTTAAACTCGTCTCCTCTCCACAGTCAGATCTGCTTCGCCAGAGATGCCGAGTCTAGGTTCTTGACTCAAAGGCTCTTGTTCTCTAGAACTGAGATGGACAACAAATAAGGTTTGTGATATAAATGCCAACATGCTTGTGAATGAAAAGTACTT